>NW_027103414.1:2338405-2528447 GCF_902728285.1 Clytia hemisphaerica
TTGGATTATAACTGAAAATATCTTCAAAAAAACCTTCGTCCGCTATCAGCCGCGCGGTAATCTTTGCCCGCTTCAATTCTTAGATAATGAATAAGAGAGGTGCGCTTAGCTAAGCCGTGCTCGCGGGCGATAAATTTATGTTTACTTATCTTGTATATTTTAGTGGTATTCATCCAATGAAAAGGATGTTGACAAAATATGCACGGCGCTGACAATATGCACGGCATTGATTATGACATCATTAAATATGTCAATGTCGATTCAACGCCCGTTAAAGAAAATAATTCGTAGATAGTTCTTTTTATCTTGAAATTTAGAAATACGAGCAAAAAAAGATCAAATTTAATATTTGTTTCCTATCTAGATTATATTAGCGTTAGAATACGGTAAATTTTCACGCCCACTGGAAAGTTCCAATTTTTAATTATCGGGAAATCGGGGAAACCGGTTCACCACGTGGATAAAAAACGTACGGAATGAAACCTGATAGAAGGTTTTCAACCAGATTTATTCAGATAAAGCTATAAGAGATTCATTACTTGTGGATTTTAAAACCTACATAAGCAAAAACGAAAGTTGTTGTGAAGGAAAGAGTAAACGCAAGACAGAAGGTTTGGTTGTGTTGATCAGGTATGTTTTTATTCTATCCGAACTAATGTTATAAAAAAGACCAAAGAGGTCCTGACTGGGCCGAACTGCGTAGTTTTTTTTTTTTGAAATTTTGCTGCTTTGATTGGTCAGTCATTTGATGACTATGCAAGTTTCCCTCCACTGATGCAAGTTACCTGACTTCACGGTAGTAGTGTAGGACCCTGCTGACGCACCGGAATGTCCGGTGTACTTGTGCTTGTCCGGTGGCAAAAAGTATCCTTTTGCTACACCGGACGCAATAAGTCCGGTGTCAGTCCAGTGTTGCATGCAGGGAATTTTGGACGCCGGACATTTATGAAACAAAAAATTAAGAAACACCAGATACACCGGACTGGTCATGTCCGGTGTTTTGATTGTCCCGATGGACAAAAATATCCTTCTCCGACACACGGACATCCGACTACCTTAAGTCCGGTGTAGAGATTGTCTGGTGGTAAAAAAATTTTTCATTTTACAGTCCGGTGCGTCGGCAGGGTCCTAGTAGTGTAGAATAGAAATCATGGGTTTTAAAAGTTAAAGTTAGTTTTTAAACAACACAACTCAAATAAGCTTTACAAAGGTTTTCATCAGCTGAAAAAATATTACCCTGGTGCAATTCTTGGAATTATTGTCCGTGATAGCGAAAGCATTGTGCTGATTGTGAGTATACAGATTCTCTTGTTGATGCTGATGCTGGAGGATGAGACGATGCCACCAAAAGTGAAAGCGTTGTGTGCAGCGTTGCAGGAAATCTATCCCACTTTGGAGCCCCGCTGATAGAATGTTTACATATATGTGGCCTTACTCGGAAGCATTTCTTTTCCTCTTCAGCCTGTTTTAAAAGTTTAGTGAGTATGGCCAAGAAAATATACAGGTTAAAAAAAACGGGATTGAAGACGGAGGTAAAATATAGGAGGGGTCAAAAATAACCGTACCCCTTTGCCCGGGCTTCTTGCTCTGGAGCCGGAGGTTTTTACCTGTTACTTTCCGAAGTAACGGTTGTTGACGTTTTTTGAGACCTTCTCAAAGAGATCCACAAATTTCGGTTCAAGCTCCTAAAGCTTTGACCCAGCTCAATGCATTACTTTAATTAAGGCTTTTTATTTTTTGTGGAAAAATGTTAATTTGATTTTTGATCTAATATAATCGGAATATAATAGAGCTACTTCTCATTATTGACTAGGAACTATGATTACCCCTTGCTATTAGCAAGGAAGTACCTTTTGCTTGTTCACAGTTAAAAAGCTGTTAAAAACCAAATTATGATATAAAGTGTGGTGAGAGAGGTCTGCAAAGAGAAAAGAGCAGTCGATCTCATATTTCCGCGTCATATGACGTAACAAACATAACTTTGCAAACCTAAACAGAAAGTTCTCATGAAATGTGTTGTAACTACGGGCCGGTTTATCCTCTCTTTATTCACTCTACATTGAAATTACACCATTGATGTTTCTAGATAAATAATGCATGTGAAAACATTATATATAAGTGAGTTATTCCGTTTTCTTCTCTATCAATTGATGCTAGTCTGTAATGTGGATGAAAGCTCAAAGCTGAACTGAGATAAAATGTTAATCGTGTCGAAAAAAACTTATATGGAACGTATGGGTTAAGATTGCATGCAAATGGGCTATGATTTTTAATGTAGAATTTTAATTTGTTATCGTTTTAGTTCACATTTGACCTATGTATTGTTGTTTTTTCAAACTTTAGTGGGGCAATGTAACAATATTTGTTCTAGCGCCTATATACCATTTGAAGGAGCGTTCCTTTCCCGTATGAAACTGATGCGCGAAAGCTATTATCACTAAATTGATATCAAGTTTCTTAGCCATTCTTTCGATCTGTTATACTACTTAATATATCTAAGGCATAGGAGATTACGATAGGAGATTAATTTCATTAAAATTCCATTCAAGATCTAGCTGATGATACAGGTTTTAGAACGTAGCCGTGCCGCCCGAAAGTCGTCAGGGAGTCCATACATTACTCCATTTGCAAGGGTGTGCTCGTATTTTTCTACTAACGTCTAACAGCGCAATTGCTCTATTCAGTGGACTAGCTAAGCCCAGCCTCTTGCGTAAGCACAATATATTAACCAAATTCAAAGAATTTAAGTAAGATAAAAGATACTGTAAAAAGGCTGTAACGGACAAGCCTGATTCAACAAATATTTTCACTTTAATAAGCAGCACTTTAAAGTGATTATTTTTTTAAAGAAATATATCTTTTTTTATAAGCAAGTCTCAGTCCTTTCCTATATCAGGCTCGCATTATGCTTATCATTCTATTATTCTCAAACAATAGTTCCATTGTTTAGGTACCAAAAACTGAGCCTGCATAATGCTTATAAACGTTATGGTTAATGCTTATAAAAGAAAAAACATGACTTTATCAGCCAAAAGCTTTCTCAAATAGTGGTCAAAAATCTGACGGGTACCTTTCGGGTTTTTCAATACCGAAATACCGGTTATCTTTCCTCAAATAAAACGAAATACTGCCAGATTCTCAGAACCCCCTTTCTTGACACCAGGGAAGAATCATTAAGATGGAAATGAAATGGATACATATAGCAGCTGCGCTTCAATTTTCAATAGGTGAAATATAGAAATATGGCATCAAATAAAGAAAAAATGAAGTTCATCGAATATGAAAAAATGCAAAACAGTTTCTCAAGGTTGATTGTCACTAAAGAAATGGAAAAGGCCGAATGGACAGTGACCGAAAAAATCCATGGCGCGAATTTCAGTTTCCATATTAACAAAGATGAAGTCAAAGTAGCACGTCGCCGTGATTTTCTCAATGAAAATGAAAACTTTTTCAATCATTTGGATGCAGAATTTATGAGGACCTATCCAGAAAAGATGAGACAAGTATTTGAAGATGTGGTCAAGAGATATACTGATAAACAAATCAAACATATCACTGTGTGGGGTGAGATCTTTGGAGGTAAGTTCTGTATAAAGTTTTGTGGGCCATAGTTACTGTAAAACAAAAAACTTATTTCTCACACAAAAATTCGAATACAGTTGACACTCTCTAATTCGATCTTCAAGGGGAATTGGATTTTCATCGAATAAGGGAGCTTATCGAATAAGCGAGCGTCGTTTTTGAGAGTTTCTTGTAGACGGAGACTTTAAATTTCATCGAAAAAGGGAGCCTATCGAATAGTAGAACGTCGAATTAGAGAGCGTCGACTGTATTTAAATAATTTTACAAACGCAACTCAATCGAACCTCTACTGGGAAAAAATATGCGATGTAAGAATAAGATTTCATTTCTTTTAAAAATGAACCGAATTTTTATCCTTACTGCGAATATTCTCAATTATACCCGTCTCACAACCTTGGTGGGAATTTTAACCATATTTGGGATGCTTAAACAATCCAGTGGATGGTTTTGGAGTGCAATTTTCTATGTTAAATTTCCAATGGGGATGAAATCATATGCATATGATATGAAATTGTAGGTGAAAGTTTTGCCAAATTTTCCAGTGAAGCGGAGGTGCTCGATTGGTCATACAGCGTAAAAGCATCCAAAATATAATAGCTTCTCACCCTCTTTCTCAGGACATTATAAAGTTGATGGTGAGACATTGAAAGGTGTAAAGAAATGCTCTCCTGTGCAACTGGAAGTTCTTTATACTCCAAACATCGAATGGGTTGCATACGATATCTCTTACAAAACAGCCGACTCCGAAACAACCAAACAAGGTATTGTAACCCTTGTAACTAGATATTGTAATTTCAAGGTCCAAAAAAGGCACCCTTAGGGGTGGACACACTTGTACCCTACATTGCCAAGTACCCCCCCCCCGGTGTAATAATAAATACAGCCCTGTCTCAACATTAACCAGTAGCGCCGGGGTCGACTAAAATTTTAGACTAGTAAACCACGTCGTTGTATTTCGCTGCAGCTTAAGCTTGCAATGGGCTCTATGTCTATAATGTTCACTGAATGTCCACTCTCCCGCGGCAATTTCTATTTTTTATAAGAACTCTTTATTATAAGTACTATTCCCGCGTTCCTGTGTCCAAGGAAAGACAGACTCTTGCTAGTCTACTAAAATTTGGGTAAACTGGGGAGGCAGTTTTAGAGGATCTTTCTCGTCGAATCCCGTAATCCCGTACTAAAAAAGGGCCAATCCCGTCACACCATAAAAGTACACCCCCCCACTATATGCTTCAATTTATAGCTAATATTTATTATAGAATATTTGGACTATGACGTTGCATTGGACGTTTTCAAAACATACGAAATCTTTCACCTGAAACCACTGTTTGTCGGCAAAATGAATGAAGCTTTGGATTATAATCTGAAATTTGATTCAACACTTCCAAAGATCTTGGGTTTCCCAGAGCTGCCAAAAGGTAAGAGATTATTTCATGACCGAAAAGGACCTAAAATCAAGCATGTTAATTATTTATTAAGACAATATCAAGTAAATTGTACCATATTTATCATTGTGACAACTGTTAAAGAATAAAATGTGTTTTTAAAGATACTTGCTCGACCCTTAAACTGAAAATACCTCCCCAGATGGCATGTAACGTTGTTTCAACGTTCAACTAACATCATATGGACTTCATGAACGTGTTAGATAGGGCGGCAAAACATCGTTCCTTGTCAGCTTGGTCAGGCATCGAGGATTGAATCCGAATCCGATCTTCATCTTTTAGGAAGTAACATTGTGGAAGGAGTAGTTGCAAAACCAATGAAGAATTTGAAATGCACTGACCAATATGATGAAGAAACAAGAGCCATTGTCAAATTAAAGAACCCTGGATTCACCGAGACAAAACCAATGCCTAAAGCAAGAGGTATAATGAAATTATTTCATTCTTTTATGAAGATAAATAGATTTATTATATACCTGTAGGCAAAAACAGCCATTGAATAATTCCTGATATACCATGGCAATTATACAACTATGAATCTCAATAACCAACTTTTACCCATTGAATATCTGCTTAATATTACCCAAAATATAGTACAACTAAGAACCATTGTAAGATTTCAAAAAGTTCCCAAATATGTGATTATTATAGCTCTGATTCAATTTGGAAAAATAACGTTTGATGTCAAAAAGGTAAAAATTGACATCGCTAAAATTCATCCAAATGAATAAAAACAGAGATTTACAAGTTAGGCTCACAGTGGGCCTCTAACCGATCTTATTTAAACTCTTCCTGTGTCGTATTTCAAGCCATGGGTTTTCCATGCATCGTTAAGTTTTTCTTTGAATGATTTGCTGGAATCTGCTGAAACAACATCACTTGGTAGCTTGTTCCAGATTGGTACACACCTATAGTAAAAGAATTTGGCTTGTGGTCCGTTGAAACCGTCATTCGCGAAGTTTGGTGAGAGTTCGTGAGCGTATCTTCAGTTTGGGCGTGTTCGACTAGTCAGTTTTTCCGGTAATGTCGCTTTATCGTAAAAGTGGAGGTGTTTGTAGACCTGGACCATATCACAGAGCTGTCTTCGAAATTCCGGTGTTGGTAGATCAAGCATTTTAAGTCTTTCGCTATACGAAAAGTTGAGACACGTTTGGACTAGTCTTGTTGCACATCTTTGCACTCCCTCAAGCAAATTGACGTGCTTGCATAGTCTTGGTGACCAAACTGACTGTGCATACTCGAGATGAGGTCGCACAAAGGTCGAGTATAGTGTACGGAGGATCTCTGGAGTTAAGCTGGCGAAACCTCGCTTGATGACCCCGAGCCTTGTTGACTTGCTTGGCTATATGTTGTTCAAATGATAATTCAGCATCAATCAGTATACCAAGGTCTTTTTCTTCGAATACATGCTCAAGCTGATTATCCGCAAGACGAAAGGGGTGAGCATGTTTGATGTTTGTGAAAGCGTAAGGACGTGGCATTTGTCGGGGTGGAATTTCAAGAGCCAATCTTCAGACCATTTTTCGAATTTTTCTATATCACTTTGGATGATGCGGAGAGAATCAGTGATATAATTGAAAATCTTCGTGTCATCTGCGAAAAGTAGTAGAGATGAAATAACTTTGTCAGGCAGATCATTTATGTACAAGACAAAATGCAATATAAAATATCTTTTTCTCTAGATGCCAAAAAAGGTGGCAAACCTCCTAAGCTAATCAGCAAGATCATGGCATATGCAACAGAGGCACGTCTCAATAATGCAATTTCAAAACATGGTGCGCCTACCGAAGATGAAGTCATCAAACGTATCGTGAAGGAGTTTGTGGATGACATCTTTGAGGATATCGAAACTGAAGATGGAGATCTTCACCAAGAGTGGAGCAAAGAGGCTGAATCTGACAAAGCTAAAATCAAAACAATGATAGCGTCAAAAGCAAATGGATTTATCAAGAAGATTAACAGTGGAAGGTAGCACCCCTTTACAAGGTGATAAAGGAATTCATTTTTAATTCGTGCAAATTCATATAACTAAGAGGTACCCGGTGTTATAGCGGATAGTATCGTATCAGAGTCGACAACGACTGAGAGATAACTGAGACGCTCTGGTTTTTCAACCCTCAAAATTTTATTTTATATGATTTCGTCACTTTAGAATTGTAACTTATTATTTTTATATCTGTTTGTAAATTTTGTAAACTTTATTATCTTACCTAATAAATAAATAAATTCTTTGAAGAAAAACTTTGTCTTAATTCAATAAATCAAAAACACCGAATTTCTAGGAAAATTGTCGAAATTATAAGCCCTTTTTAATACGTCGTCAGCCGGGGAAATTTCACTCACCCTTTTATAAGCTACCTATGTTATACATAAAAGTATGTTTACTATCTAACTAATGTTACTGCCCATAAAAATCTTCGATATTATCCCTACACATTCTTATATAGAACCAGGTGGTAATACTGAATAATTTCTTCTCGCCCAAATACATAGATTCGTCAGTTTTAACTGCTTTCACTGCCTTTTTTGGCGGTATGCCAAAAAATAAAAAGTAACAGCAGAAAGATCCCAAAATTTCTCCGGGAATGTTTCCCGGAGATTGAGAAAGTTTAACTATCCTATACGGCAGCTGATTGAAAATTTATACTTGGCTTCATGGCTATTCAGTACCCATTCAGTGTACATGTTTTTTTATATGCATACCGCAAATATTTGAAAACAGGCTCGAAGATGTTTAGGTCGCGTGCTTGATAAGACTGAAAAATATTGATATCCCAAGCAAAATTTTAGTGAAATTCTGAAAATCCGTAAAATCCTATACATTTTACGTACGATCCGGGTAAAAATATACTGAGGATTTTGGATACTTCCTCATTTTTAGAAATCTAAAGTTCGGGCGAGAAACTCTCGAGAGGGGTTTATAGACTTCCAGGCTATATTCTTAGCATTATTGGACCATTTTTGAACTTTTGGATCCTCAGATCCAAAAAGTTCCCCAATATGTGATCATTATAATTCTGATTCAATTTGGAAAAAAAACATTTGATTTCAAAAAGGTAAAAATTCGATATAGCTAAAATTCATCCAAATGAATTTTGAAATACTTTTTTCTCTAGATGCCAAAAAAGGTGGCAAACCTCCAAAGCTAATCAGCAAGATCATGACATATGCAACAGAGGCACGTCTCAATAATGCAATTTCAAAACATGGTGCGCCTACCAAAGATGAAGTCATCAAACGTATCGTGAAGGAGTTTGTGGATGACATCTTTGAGGATATCGAAACTGAAGATGGAGATCTTTACCGAGAATGGAAAAGAAAAGCTGAAAAAGCTAAAATCAAAACGATGATAGCGTCAAAAGCAAATGGACTTATCAACAGAAGATTAACTTTACAAGGTGATATAGAAGTACCCGGTGTTATAATGGATAGTATCATATCAGAGTCGACAACGACTGAGAGATAGCTGAGACGCTCTGGTTCTCCAACCCTCAAAATTTCATTTTATATGATTTCGTCACTTTAGAATTGTAACTTATTATTTTTATATCTGTTTGTAAATTTTGTAAACTTTAACATCTTACCTAATAAATATGAATACTTTATATATATATTTATATATTTTTGCCCCCGCAGGAGCGCAGCGACGAGGAGGCACTTATAGTTTCACGCATAGACATTGGACTGGAATCTCGAATTTTTGCGTTTTTTGTTTTGTTTTGTTTTGTTTTGTCGCGCAAGCCTACCCGTAGTTAGTCTCTTCCGTAAATGTTCGGTTTTTTTTCAGGGACGGCAGTTGCTAGCCTAAAAACTTTTTCTTTATAATAGCAGGCGCCGCGGGCATTTTACTCAGCTTTCGACAGTAGATTCTATTCCGCTTGTAGAATTTTGCCCGATTGGTCAACATGCAGGAAATGGAATGGAGAAGTTTCTGGAAGTTTTTTTAAATTCAAGCTCTCTCTTCCTGCAGTCAAAATACTTGTATGCATTTTATACTTTTGACTTTCGGATTAAACAAGATGTATACATATACCAATCAGTGAATTTGCTGACAGTCAAATTACAATCTGTCTCCTGTATTAGACATTCAGGAGATTGATTCATTTTTCGATCCAAACAGTTTGTCCCCAATAGCAATAATAATGAACAATGATGATTAAAATGATAATAGTAGAACAATGATTGAATATGGACAAAAGTGATTATTGTTGGTGGTTGAATTGGCAACGAAATTCCACTGTAACTAAATTTATTCGACAATCGTCATTCAACATACTCTACTCTCAACAAGAATGCTTAAAAATCCTGTGTTATGGTATACTTCTCGACAGTAAGTATAAATATTTTTTTCTTTCTGTACTTTTATAAGACTTGGTTTTATTAATCTTTTATGTTTAACACAGGTCTGTGTTCTTGTTGATACTTACCAGGCACTATCTGGGAAATTATTATCAAAGATTGAAAGAAACTTTTGGTGAACTATTTTTGAGGAAAATTCAGTATATACACTCACCATATCATCTAATTTCATGTTTCTTATTTTCCATTTAAGCTTTTTATGAATGAGGATTCGTTTACCTTGACAACGCAATATTACCTCGTTACTGCTACTATTACCACGTTACGTCATGATTTTCCATCCTTCTACACGATGTTGCTGTTACAACAGCAAGATAACTGGCATATCTTTTTAATGTAAACAATTTTGTCCGTGAGATCCCTTATCATGCCGTTGGAAAAAGTCCTGAATGTACGCTATTTCCTGTTAATACCTGCTTCCTGCTCATCAATATTGCCTCGTTACTGATACTATTACCACGTTACGTCCTATCATCTGCCATCCTTTACACAACGCTGTTACAGCTTCTAGATTACTGGTAAATCCATTTATTGTAAACAATTTTGGATCACGATATCCTTTGTTAAACAGTTGGAAAAACTCCTAAGTACCGTGAGATTGGGTAACTTGCATCAGTACAAAGTTAAATCAAAACAAAAATGGTAGAGTAGAGCTGCGAGCAGAGCTGCGTAGTTGTATTTTAATGACCAGCCAGGTCATTCATTCGAGGGCTATGCATGTTAGCCTCCACTGATGCAAGTTACCAAATTTCACGGTACGTTGTTACCTGTCAATTTTTGGTTCCTGCTCGTTATGTTTCTGGCTCATAGCATTTTTTATGCTGTTTGGTTCTACTATGTTTCATTTATACCTATTTCAAATTGGTTGAAATAAATATAGTTGCATGTCTTTTGTCTGGTTTAGTATACACAAAAACAAAAAACAAACCTGTAACTGTCTGTAATTGATTCTACCTGGACATTTTTCCTAATAAATGTTTTAAGATTCGTATTTTATTCTTTGTAAAAAGTAATTCATATTTTTAGAAAAAAAATGTCTCATTTATGTTAGCTTATTCATTGATATCTCAAAGAAAATGCTGAGAAGAATCATTCTAACTATTCCAAATCATTTCCAAACTTTTGCTATAAAGCATTAAAAAGCCTTAATTAGCATTAATTAGTTTTACAAGCATTTGTATTAATTAGCGGGTGGCAGTTAGTGAAAGCTATGGCTAGTATACTCTATGCTAAAGCTTTGTCTTAAAGTCTATTCACGATAAGTGTGCACTCTTTTTTCTTTTACCTATAACCTTTGAAGGAATTCTTCAATCTTAATAAATTTGGTATCATTGGAAAGATATTAGTGAGTGGAACAATTTGAAATAAAAAAATCTTTAGAAAAATTCTAAAAAAGAAGATGGAAATGAAGAAGAAAAAAATGAAGATCTTGTAGAAAAGTGCTATAACTATCATTTTCACTGAAGTGAATCCTTGATCATCGAATGTCATCACTGTGAAAAGAATTCTCAAAAATAATCATTCAGTCAAAAGATATCAAACAAAGTTATAAGCTGATTGACGTCTAAAAACGCTGTTTTCTGCAGTTTGTTGCTGTTTTTTTGGGGTCAATCACTTATTAACTTTGTATCATAACTTTATATTGAATAAATATTTTAATGAAATTTCTTCACAGTGATGACCTCCTAAGATAAATAAATCAAAAACACTAAATTTCTAGGAAAATTGTCGAAATGATAAGCAGTGGCGTTGTGGCAGCGGGACGGGAGCTTTTTTGAAGGGGCGCCGAAGAGCAAGGGGCGCCAAAAGAAATTTTTTTTTAAACGCCCCAATCTTAAAAATCATATTTTATGCACCTTAAATTGCGCCCCAGGACCAATTTTACTGAGATAGTTTTAAAATACTTGCAATTTTTTTTCGCTCGCTTCGCTCGCAATACAGCTATTGGTAATTTCTTTGCAATCTACAATCAAAGACATAAATGTTTGAGAAAACCACGTACTGAGAAAACATTGGTTAAAGAACCCCCTTCCCCCCCAAGGGCAATGTTCATTGTGTACGGACGTCCCATCGTTCAATGAACATTGCCAATGGGGGGAAAGGGGGAGACAGCTTGTAATCCTATCTGTCTCACAATTTTTGACCTTGATTGTAGCTAAATTTTACAAGTTTTCTTGTGTTGTAGCATTATTAAATGAAAATCTAACTGCGCCCCAAGACCAATTTGCTGACAACAATATTGAAATCATAAATCATAATTTTTTTCACTCACTTCGCTCGCTTGGGGGGAGGGGGCGCCATTAAAAAAAAATTGACTCAGGCCCCTCCAGAAAAATTTTCCCACAATACGCCACTGATTATAAGACCTTTTTAATACGTTAACACGCGAGAAAATTTCACCCACCCCATTACCCTTTTATAAGCTATCTATGTTATACATAAGAGTATGTATCTATGTTATACATAAGAGTATGTCTACTATCTAACTAATGTTACTACCCATAAAAATCTTCGATATTATCCCTACACATTCTTTTTTATATAAGTATACAAATATGTATATCCCAAGCAAAAGTTTAGGGAAATCCTGAAAATTCGTAAAATCCCAGACATTTTTCGTACAATCCGGGTCAAAATATATTAAGGATTTTGGTTATATTTCCCCATTTTCAGAAATCTAAAGTTCGGGCGAGAAAGTCGCTTTTGGGCTATTTATTAAATTTAATTGAGTATTTCAAGTCGAGAGGGGCTTATAAACTTCCAGGCTATATTCTGAGCCTTATTGGACCATTCTTGAACTTTTGGATCCTCAGATCCTAAGGGCTTAAGTCTTAAGTTTAGTTTTAAAACTCAGAGTTAAAAGTCTACCCTTCCAACCTAAGTTAGAGCGTTAGAGCGCTTCCAAATCGTTTGTGACTATAAGATATCGTGGGAATTTCCCTTCATTGTATAGGCTCAAGGTAATGCTTTAGTATATATGCTTAAAGTTAAGCCATATCTGAGTCTAGATATGTTTATAAGTGCAATGCTTATAAAAATATGTAACTCAAAAGATGATTAAACCTTGTTATTAACTTAAAAGCTGTTAAAATTCTGTGGTGGGTGACACACTAAGTTATCCTAATCGGTAGATGTTGTTTGTTCTGAGGGGTTACCTCTCATGCTGTCAATATCCAAATCTTACACTTTTTTTTTATTAGTACACATCAAATTTGGCTGAGCCTGGATGTGCTTATTTTTTTGGCAGTTTTCAGCCTAAAATGTTTTTAGATGCGTTCTTAATTTTTCGGAATACTCTAAATCGGCAATATCATGCAAAATAAAGAGCACTTAAAATTGGTAAAATTGGTAAAATTTGGACAATATTTAACTCTCGATTTAAAAAAATCCATCCCTAAGTTCAGTTAAAACTGCTTGAAAAGAGGAAAAAATTATAGTTTCTTGTCATTTTTTCTAAACTGAGGCTGGGCATGTTCTTACGATGTTCTTAATTTTTCAGCCTCAATGTTCTTATAAACTGGGTTCTAATAAAAAATAAAACGTGTACTACACATTATCTTTATTGCAAACAAATTATATTTTTGGGTCAACCCTGGGGTTGCTTAACATTCTAGCTCATTTTCTGAAAAATTTGATTTGACCAGCCCAGAATATTTATGCTTATTGGGCCAAGGGCTATCGTTTGCCAAGTTTAGATTAACTAAAAAGCTTTACACGATAATGTTAAAAAATTAACAAGTTTAGCAACCTGGTTGCTTATAAAAGAAAATGTACAGCTCCTTAGTAAAAGTGATCCGTCAGCTCATAAATAAGAAGCAAAAGCTATGGAGCTCCGAGCTATGACGTAACAAACTTTATTTGCAAACCTAAGCAAGAATTCACAGAAAAAGGTCTTGTAACTATGACCTGCCTTTCCTCTTTCTTACTTACATCTAAATATTACACCATATCATTTGAATGTTTCATGATAATAATGAACAAAAATGTTTACAAACGAGGTCTGTTAATTATTTCCATTTCAAATGATATAGTTTCCCCTTATGACATAACAAACTTTATCTGCAAACCTAAGCAAGAATTCACAGAAAAAGGTCTTGTAACTATGACCTGCCTTTCCTCTTTCTCACTTACATCTAAATATTACACCATATCATTGAATGTTTCATGATAATAACGAACAAAAATGTTTATAAACAAGGTTTCCTAATTATTTCCATTTCAAATGATATAGTTGATGGGTTGCGAGGTCGTACAACACAAAATCACAGAGAGAAATTGGCTCTAGCGGTGTGGGAAATACTTAATTCCAAACACCAAAGACTTTAGTTTGGTAATTGTCTTCCCAGCTGGCACAATACGTTTTTTCAACGTTCATCTAATGTTCACAACGTCCATATAACGTTAGATGAATGTTGAAACAACATTGTGTGCCAGCTGGGTTCTTGATGATAATTTGATTAACAGAATCATAAGTATGGAATATTGCGCACTTTTCTGATATCGATTTAGCAATACTAAAACACAGGGATCCAGCATGAAAGCGACGCTGGGTTGGATAGAATATCAGCACTATTGGCAAAAACAGTAGCAAATGCGCCAAAGTTTGTTTTGATAATCTACCCAACCCAACCTCGGGGTTCATGTTAATTTTTTCGTATTTTGGTATTGTGCATGCAATCTACATCGGGAAAGGTGTATTACAGTAGGGTTAAACCTAAATAAACAAGATGAGCATATTTTCTATAGATAAGGACAAATCTTCGATTTTCAGCAAATTTTAAGGAAATAAAAGTACAGAATCAAGAGTGGAAATATGGAGTTCTTGAAATATGAAAAAATGCGAAACAACCTATCAAGATTGAAGGTCACTAAAGAAATGGAAAATGCTGAATGGGCAGTGACCGAGAAAATCCATGGTGCAAATTTCAGTTTCCATATTAACAAAGATGAAGTCAAAGTAGCACGTCGCCGTGATTTTCTTCATGAAAATGAAAACTTTTTCAATCATTTGGATGCAGAATTTATGAAGACCTATCCAGAAAAGATGAGACAAGTATTTGAAGATGTGGTCAAGAGATATTCTGATAAACAAATCAAACATGTCACTGTGTGGGGTGAGATCTTTGGAGGTAAGTTCTTACAAAGTATCCATTCGTTATATATATAGTTAGGGGTTTCCTGTTTACCCATTAAAATTCCCTCCTGTTAACCCCGCTAAAATCATATGATATATCACCCGAAAGGGCCGTGACCCATGTATCCTTGTTTTTTACCCAGCGTGAATAAAAAAATCCAGAATAGCATTTTTTTGGGTTCCAAAATATTTGTGGGTGATGGCGATTAATGTGTTAGGTTAACATAGAAACATAGAAGACCATACCGATAGATAGCAGCTGGGTGGTTTCCCGACAAACTTTTCGGAAACATATACTACTACAATAAAGAAATGGAGTATTTGGATGGGTCACAGGCAAGAAACAACAAAAATTTATTTATTCATTGATAAATTTTCTCCCTACTCTATGGTAGAGCATCTTCAGATCTAACATAACTCATAAAAAAAAAACCTATCTTATAACATCTAGCATCTTCAGACATTTGATTAAAAAATTATTTTTATTCCCTAGATAAAAAATTAATTAAGTTATTCTTATGAACAATAAAATCATTAATAAAAGACAATAAAATGATTATAAAAGATTTTCCCATATGTTTGATAAAAGTTTAATTTCTTCTTTTTCTTCTTCACCAAGTGGAAGACCTACATTGAAATCACATAAAAACCCACTCAAAGTCAGATTGATTATAAACACTCAAGGATCAACCTTTTACAAGGTTGAAAAATTTGTTAGTAATGAATTGAAACCGCTCACTACAAATGCAAAGTCATTCATTAAAGATACCAGTGATTTTGTAGATAAACTGAAAGTTTTAACTTTAAATGATGATGAAAAGTTAATTTTAAGTTTTGACATAGCTGATATGTATCCTTCGCTACCAAAAGAAGAAGTCATCCGTGAAGTAGAGAGAAGAATCAACCAACACAGCTTCAAAACCAAGCTGAACAAAGAAGCTCTTGTCAGACTCGCCAGAATTTCAATTCAATTCATGACGTTTAAAATGGGAAACAAATATTACGACCAAGCTGATGGATTATTCATAGGATCCCCGGCGTCTCCGTCCTATGCTGAATTATTTGTCCAACGCATCGAGGAACACCATGTTTATCAAATGATTCATGCTCCAAGAATTTGGCTTCGAAAAGTTGATGATACCTTTACTATCTCTCGGCATGCTATAAATGACACTTTAAGCGAATTAAATGCAATCAACACAGCTGTTACCTTTACTGCAGAGGAGGAGACTAACGGAGAAATACCATTCTAAGACTGTGTGGTCGCAAGGTCAACAGATAACAAATTGAAAACCAAAGTATTTAAGAAGAAAACACAATACGGCCAATACTCAAATTTTAATTCTAATCAACCATATCATGTGAAAGTGTCAACAATCAAAACGTTGACTAAACGTGCAAAGATAGTTTGTACAAACGAAGAGGATTTACACAAGGAATTGAAATATATCGAAAAAACAATGCAACTTAATGATTTCCCAAATAATGTCGTTAAGAGAACCATAAAAGAATCTCTTAAACCAAACGAGAAAAAGAAAGTTCGAGATGAAAATGAGGAAAATATGATAAAAATGTAATTTGCCCTACGAAAAAGGTATATCAGAGAAAATTTCAGCTAAAAGTAAACATTATAACGTAAAATTGGTCAATACAAAAGGAAAAAACGTTGGGCAATGCATTGAAAGTGAAAACAATAATAATGTGAGAAACACAAGATATGTCAGGAGTAGTGTACAAAGTAAACTGTAAAGACTGTGAGAAAATACATCGGAGAAACGGGAAGAACGATTGAAACGAGAATGAAAGAACATAAACAAGGTGCAAACGGGGAGCAAGAAAAGGTATCTGGTTTGTCTCAACACTTGAAACAAACCAATCACGAGGCAGAGTTTGATGATGTAAAAGTACTTTTTAGAGAAAGGAATTTCAAAATGAGAAAATTCAAAGAGGCAGTTGCAATTAAGGAACACAAAACTAATTACTAAATAAAAAAGAAGAAATTAAACTTTTATCAAACATATGGGAAAATCTTTTATAATCATTTTATTGTCTTTTATTAATGATTTTATTGTTCATAAGAATAACTTAATTAATTTTTTATCTAGGGAATAAAAATAATTTTTTAATCAAATGTCTGAAGATGCTAGATGTTATAAGATAGGTTTTTTTTTTTTTTTTTTTATGAGTTATGTTAGATCTGAAGATGCTCTACCATAGAGTAGGGAGAAAATTTATCAATGAATAAATGAATTTTTGTTGTTTCTTGCCTGTGACCCATCCAAATACTCAAAGTTTTAATAATGGCAAGGCAATCACTGAAGAGTTTTATAAAAGAAATGGAATTTTAGTAAACTTTTAGTAAAATTGTAAAAAACAACCTTCCAGAATATAAACATTAATCTTCAAGCAGATTCAAATTACTCCGCGCATGGCACGTACTAGTAGTCACTTTAAATGCCATGGCTCCATGAGACTACTTTGATCAAGAATGATAAATAATTTACAAAAATGCAATATTTTCTTAGAAAATGCTTCACAGAGGTAGAAATCTCAAAATCTATCCCGGGGGGTTACTAGGGCAAGATGGGTTACAGGGATGCTCCACTGGACAGGGTACCTTTTTTAACCTGCACGAGTCCCAGGTAGGGTCGCAAAAACACCAAAATAGAAAAATCAGTCCCTCGTAGGGTGCCTATTTTTGGAAAATTTTGGGAAAAAGTAGAACATTTGAGAACATTTTGGAATTTCAGTCCCATTCAGGGTCACTTTTTTCGCAAATTTCGAGTCCCACGTAGGGTTCATTTTTCGAACCTCAGCGGAGCACCCCCGTTGGTCGGCAAGGTTAGTACCCCCCCCCCGGAATCTATCTTTTCTAACTGTCGCCTTTGGATCAGTGGTCAAAGCATAGGATTTATCTGAGACCGAAAATGTATTTTACACAGAAACTTAGCATATATTCTTGACATTTTGGAGAACTGTGCAGAATTTTGAGACAAAAAGCACTCTTTATAATATTTCGCTGAGGCGCAAATCCATCAAGATGGAACATGTTTTACTGATGAAAACAACTATATTCCAGGGCTTTATGAAGTTGATGGTGAGACATTGAAAGGTGCAAAGAAATGCTCTCCTGTGCAACTGGAAGTTCTTTATACTCCAAACATCGAATGGGTTGCATACGATATCTCTTACAAAACAACCGACTCCAAAACAACCGAACAAGGTAACGACAGCGTTGTTATGACCAAGGGCTCGTTAGCATAAGACCTTTAAAATTTAGATATGAAATTAGCACGTTTTACTTTGGGCTGAGCGTGGATGTGCTTATTTTTTCGACAGATTTAGAGCCTAAAATGTTTTTATTAACATTATTGGAATTTACTCACTTAAATATATACACAATTACCTGTGGGTTAATAAAATTTGCCCTCAACTATAAACGCCCCTCTTCATAAAGAAAAACTTAATAAACGCCCGGGGTGTTTTTTTTCGAGGTAATACGGTATATGATACTAATTCATTTTTAGAATATTTGGACTATGAGGTTGCATTGGAGATTTTCAAAACAAACGAAATCTTTCATTTGAAGCCACTGTTCGTCGGCAGAATAAATGAAGTTTTCGATTACAACCTGAGGTTTGACTCAACACTTCCGAAGATCCTTGGTTACCCAGAGCTCCCTAAAGGTAAAACGTGAAAAGTGGACGTTCGGAATAATTCTGGCAAGGTATTTGCAGAAATTCCTAAAAATTTACCTTTCTTTTTGTAAAGGCTAAGATAAGCATATACCAGTAAACATACCCGGATACCGAGCTGTTAAAAAATAGATTTACGAAATCTTTCCTAACGAAACAACCGTAAAGCTAGAATTCGACCCGTGGGTATTTTTAATAAAACAAGGGTTGAATTCCAGCTTTTTCGGGAATTCCCGTTAAGAAAGATGTATTTAACTTACACATAATAATAATTGAATATTTACACAATACCTTTTTTTCACTAGGAAGCAATATAGTTGAAGGCGTTGTTGCAAAACAAATGAAAAATTTGAAATTCAAAAAAGGCGGTGGAAGAGCAATCGTCAAATTGAAGAATCCTGAATTCGCCGAGACAATATTGCCAGTACCTAAAGCAAAAGGTAAACAAAGATATAAATTATAAAAATTTTATATTTAATACGTCAAGTGATAAGAGCTTTATATTGGACATAAAACGAATTTGAAGAGGTGGTAGACTCACAGAGGACTCGTGTGTTGCTAAACATTTCTAAAGATTTCATTCAAAAGTATTACTAACTAATCCTTATAATATTTTCGTTAAATAAATTTTTTTTTTTTTTTTTTTTTTTTTTTTTTTATTTTTTTATTTTTTTATTTGACGTCAACTAGATCAGACGCTTCTGCAACGCTCTTCGAAAAAATGGCTGAAAACAAATAAAAACATCAAAATTCATGAAAATAACATCAAAATGGATAAAGATCAGCCTTTCGAAGCAGCCTCACCACCTCAAGCTTGCACGCCGTCAAGATGTACTGAAGACGAAGACATGGATCGTTAAATGCAAAAAATGTAAAAGATCAGTTCATTATGAGTGCACACAGTTACCCCTGTATCAATTACAAATATTCGTGACATCCTACAACGATCATTACTTATGTTCAAACTGCGTACGAATAACGAAAAACCTAAGAAATAAAGTGGGGAAAAACACTCAACATATGATGCAAAATGAACTTAAAAAGAAAGACGACGTCATACAAAAACTGAACAATGAGGTCAACACCAACACAAAAACCCGTGATTCCATCAAAAATGACCTCAAAACCTTTCTGGCAGGAAAACTACAAGAGATGGAGGAAAAGACAAGAAGCATGATAAAGGAAGAAATAAAGCACACAGCAGAAATAATGAAGGAAACATCAAAGAAAACATACGCCGAGATTACCAAGAAGCAAAAAGAAGACTTAAAATCTGCCGAAGAACAAAAACGAAAGGAAGAAAGTGAAAAGAGAGACATAGAATCTAGAAAGCTGAATATGATCGTTCATGGGTTTCTCGAATATTCAGGCCCAGCCAGATAAGGAAGAAGAAGAAAATGGAAAAAAATATGACATATTTCGGTTCCGAGAACTCCTAGATGACATCAATGTTCCAGAAATCAATGTTACTCACCACAGATTAGGAAACAGAAAAACAAAAAATGGCCGTCCTCTGAAAGTCACCCTGCAAAGTCAACATGACAAAGATCTTATCATGAAGAATTTACACATGCTAAAAGAAACTTGTTTCTTTCAGGTAAGTATAACGGAAGATTTCACAATCAACGAACGGATAAAGATCAAGGAGATGCACGAACAAGCAAAGAAACTCAACAAAAACAATAACAATAAAGGATTCAACTGGTGCGTAAGAGGAAGCCCAAGAACAAAACTACGCCTCGTAAAAAAATTACAAAACCAAACAAAAATATTTTCAAATTACAAACCAAGATACTCTACAGAAGAAATCGTCAGCGATTGGGCATTAACAGATGATGATGAATGATTCATTTTGTAAAATAGGCAGTCGAACTCTATTAGCTTTAAAGCTAGTACAGATTTGTACACATTTCTCGACTTTAAAGAATATATACATTAACATTAACATTAACATGTCCAGCGTGCATTCTAAAGAAATGCAAATTCTTCATATCTTAAAATACCTAAAAATAATGTTAAATCGCTTTATATCATCACTAGGCGCCAAGAGAGGAATTGAGCCTTCACTAATAATAAAGATCATGGCATATGCAACAGTGGCACGTCTCAATAATGCAATTTCAAAACATGGTGCGCCTACCGAAGATGAAGTCATCAAATGTATCGTGAAGGAGTTTGTGGATGACATCTTTGTGGATATCGAAACTGAAGATGAAGATCTTCACCAAGAGTGGAGCAAAGAGGCTGAATCTGACAAAGCTAAAATCAAAACAATGATATCTTCAAAAGCAAATAGAATGATTAAGAAGAGTGAAAGTGGAAGGTAGCACCCAACAAACTCTTAGAATTGAAACAAGAAATGACATTTACTAGTACTACCATTTTTGTCGTCAAAAGTGATTTGAAATACAAATGGAATGGACCATTCTTAGGACGTTCATAATGACGCTGTTAATAATGGTTAATAAGCAGATATTCAATAGGTAAAAGTTGGTTAATAAATCCAATAACCAACGTAAAACCTATTGAATATACGTTTTATTCCATACCTAAAGGCAAAAACAAAAGAAAATTTGAAACATTTTTTACAAAATAAAAAGTGCTGACAAAATCGAATGTTCGAAATTTTTCTCTTTATCAACTTTTAATTACTTTAAGTAGAACTATTCTAAAAGTTTCTTTTCTAGCAAGAGTAAAAACATGCAAAAATCCATGACATCTTCAAGAAAATTTTCAATTTTTTTTTTCATTTTTGGGTATAAGCCATCAATTATGACCAACCCTCAAAATTTCAACCTATTTAGATAAAAAATGAAGATTATATGGCCAATTATGTAAATTTTCCACTTTTTCCTCAAAAAAATTAACTTTTTCTTAGGCGACATTGATTTGAGATTGTCCTTGAATGAAAAAATTGCCATGTGATAATAGCCATGCGATATCGTTATTTATCAAACGGCTGTTTTTGCCTACAGGTATAGAATAATGAGAAATAAACGAGGAATGAAAGAGGAGCTGGCCTAGAAAACAAATCTATCAATCAACTAGATTCGAACGTTCAGGATCCTTTTCATTATCCACAATAATTAAAGTAAATAAATTAGAAGCTTTTCTTCATAATGGAGGATTTACTTATAAGTTACTAACCTGAAAAAACCTCCACGCAGAGTTTGATGGAGAACTTTGAGTGCTTTAATACACACTTTGTAATTTTATTTTGTTAATTTCTTTAATTTTGCCTTGCTGAACAAAATAGGTAAAAAATATCGCGATAGAATATCTATCTAAATTTTTAGAATTTTTAGACCAATTTTTCCATGAATTTTGCTTACTTTGAGCTGGTTTCTGGCTGTTTTGTAATTTCGAAATACATTTATTAGTATAATTGTACTCAACTCAGTTGTACATAAAACAAAAAAGTAAACTTTCTACTATATGACACTTTATTGAATGTAAATTTTGTAATTTTATCGTTATTTATTGAAATAAACATTTTCGAAGAAAACACATAGCTCGTTTTAAGGTAGAATCACTCGAAACAACCTAGTAAAAAGATAAAGCTGGGAAAAAGATATCATTTAAAAACGTAAAAGCTCTTTGGAAAGATAATTTTGAGCGGCATTATTCAAGCAATCATCTAAAACTTTTGGGATGATTTGGCTCAATTACTTAAAAATGCATTCGGAATTGTTCATTCATAGCATATTTCAAATCTCATGTGTCGCTTTGTATAACAGAGTCTACCTTAAGAGAAGAAATTTTGGCGAGAAGAAATTTTGGCGAATGGGCCCATTTGCCAATTTCGGTGCAACTTGGCGGAATTTATTTTGGCGATTTAATAAAATTTCTAAATTTGGCGAGAATTAATTTTGGCGAACGACCCATTTTTGTTCAATATTTTAGCTGAAAAAAGAGGAAAAAAAGGGTTTTTGGGAGAAATAGAGACTAAGTTGAAAATAAAAGTTTATTTTGGCGAATGACCTATAAATTTTAATTTGGCAGAAAGAAATTTTGGCGAACTTGGCGAAATTTTTAGGCAATTCACCAAATTGGCCAAAATTTCGAAAATTCGTAAACTATAACTACAAATTACAAAATGTTAAAAAAAAAATACAATTTTGAAATAATGAAAATTTAAATAACTAACAAAAAAATACCTAACGCAAAAAATACAGTACAATACAAAAATTCTATGGCTAAATTTGAGAGGATATTTGCAGTTACTGCAGGTTACGGAAGTATTATAATGAAAGAAAGAAAGATTTATTACAATTGCTACAAAGAAAAGATTCAAATTCGGAGAAAACTGCGGACAAATGTGAAAATGAAAGTTAACCTAATCTTGACATTTTGTTCAATCAAGAAAAAACTATCAACCATTTTTACCAAATGAAAGCTCTGTTTTATCCTGAACTATCACCCAATGGGAAAGACGATATATTTTCGAGAATACCTTCTGGGAATTTCAGTAATGAAATCTAACGAAATCCCCAATCATTTATATTTTACTTCGTCATTTTAATATCAGCTGGATAAAAGCTTCTACAGAGATTTATTTTAGTTTTGAATCGTTCGTATAAAAACTGTACGTAAATGTGAGGAAATTCCCCAAAAACGGCCTTATGGACGATTTAAATCTAAAGTAAGATTTTACGTACATGTGAAAAAAGCTTTAAAGCCTTAACACACTACGTAAGCTTAGGGAAATTCTCCACTTCTCAAGGTCTTAAGGAAAATTTTACGTTCATGTGAAAAAAGGCTCTAACGGGTTTCAATTCAATTCAATTCAATTCAATTCAAAGTAATTTATTCGCCTGCATATCATTAAAAATTTACATATTTTAAGTTTGTATAAATTAGGGGAGGAATGCAGGCCAGGAGTCCATCCAATAGACGTACCGTCTAATCAAATGGAATGAACACCTGGTCGCGTGAGCTGGTCATGTCGAATATCATTATGGGAGGTATCTTAAGGGTTATTAAAACTATTTAAACATTAACAATCAGAATAAAAACAATGTTTACATACCTAACCATAAATAAACAATAAAAAAAGGAAAAAATAATAACAATGCATACAAAAAAATATGACATCAACTATTGAAAAACCTGAAAAATATTAATTGTCATTGTATGTGAATTTCAAGGTTTTGTAGAGATGAACTTTCATTTTCAAGGTATGCGAGAGGATTAGATGTGAAGGAAGTCTCTAACCTTCTTTTTGATCGTATATTCAGATAATGGTCTAAGATCAGTCTTTGTATGTAATAATAGTTGGTTCCAAATTAAAAGTGATTGATATTTTATGGATCTCAATCCAAAGTTGAGTGTTTTTGCCTTGGGGCGCTCTAAAAGTTTCAGGTAACTATTTCTTGTGTGATAAATGTGTGTCAGGGTTTTGTAGTTTAACACGTTTGTAACGGCTTCAGGAGAAAGATTAGATAGAGTTTGATGTACAAGTTGAATATTGAATTTGATAACAGTATTTGGTAAAGTTGGGATTTTAAGGTTTTGAAAAAGAGGGGAAGTCTCAGCATTAAAATCTGAAAAAGTTAGAATACGCAAACATCTTTTTTGTAATTTTCCTATTCGAGAGTTTTGAGTAAGGCCTTGTCCCCAGATAATTGTTGCGTAAGACATATGAGAGTGGAACATAGCATAGTATAAAGTTTTGAGAACTAGTTGTGGAACAAAGTGGCGTAGTTTGGACAAAATACCATTAGATCTTCTAAGCTTTGTGGATAAATGATCAAAGTGAAAATTCCAGGCTAGAAATTCATCTAGAATGAGACCAAGATATTTGACATGCTTTGTGAATTTTAAGGCGTGTCCTTCAAGGTAAAGATTCATAGAGTAAGGTACAGATTTATGTTTGCTTCTGAACAAAATGACCTCTGTTTTCGCAGTGTTAAGAGAAATTTTATTCGCACGAAGCCAAGAAGAAAGTTTAACTAGATCAGAGTTCACTTTGGTTTCGAGTGAATTCAAATTTGAGTCAGATGAAAGAAGGCAGGTATCATCAGCAAAGAGGTTGGTTTCGCTATTCAATATAGCTTGAGGAAGGTCATTTATGTAAATTAGAAAGAGTAGTGGTCCTAATACAGAGCCCTGAGGAACTCCATGTTTAACAGTTCGTTTTGAAGAATCGTGTCCAGAAATTGACACATATTGTTTCCTATTAGTTAAGTAAGATCGAAACCAGAGATTTGCAATGCCTCGTATTCCATAATGCTGTAGTTTAGATAAGAGAATTTCATGGTCAACAGTATCGAAAGCTTTTTGGAGATCGATGAAAACCCCGCAAGAATACAGACCCCTATCTATGTTTGATCGAATTTTTTCTGTTAGATTTATCAAAGCGTGTGTGGTAGAGTATTTGTTGCGGAATCCAAATTGATTTTTAAAGATACTTTTATTTTCATCAAGGAATTTTACAACTCTGAATTTAATTAGCTTTTCAAATATTTTATCAATATTAGAAAGAAGGGAAATAGGTCTGAAATTATTAGGATCGTATGGTGAGCCTTTATGTTTATAAACAGGTATTACTTTTGCTACTTTTAGAGCAGTTAGGAATTTACCTGACTGTATGGAAGTATTAAATATATTAGCAAGAAGTTGAGCTACCTCAGCGAGAACAGATTTTAAAATTTTTGTTGGTATACTACATGGACCGTCAGATTTTGGTTTTAGAGCATTTATGATTTTAATAATTTCGTTAGCTTGTATTGGTTCAAAAAACAGAGAATTCATTGGTGAGTTGCGGAGAGTTTCATTAAAGTTACATTCCTTGTCATTCACGTTTATAGTGTATCGTATTTTATCAGCTACGGTAGCAAAATATTTGTTTAGTTCTTCAGTTGTTACTTTTGGGTCTGATGTTACTTGCCCATTTATGTTTAGAGAGATTATTGTACTTTTATGTTTTTTTTTACTTTCAATTAGTTCGTATACACCACTCCAAATTCTCTTACTGTTTTTTAAGTTATCTTGAAAATAATTCTTATAGTGGTTATTTTTACTTCTTCTGCAGAGTTTTACGATCTGATTCCGGTAGAATTTGTATTTTGTATGTAGTTCATGTTTAATGGTGTTATCTTTTTCCCGCGAGTAGGCCTTTAAGAGATGGTCTCTTTTAATGATGGAAGTTTTGATTCCTTTTGTTATCCATGGTTTAGCTCCTCTTTTAATTTGTCGATTAGAGAGTTTTTGTAGGGGTGCATGTATATCTATTAAAGTATTCATCCGATCAAAAAAGCTTTCAAATAAAAGATCTGGGTTATACGAGTCAGGATGCAAGATGTCATTCCAATCAATTTTATAAAAGTCTTCTTTGAATTTCTTGCTATCAAAGCTTTTCCATCTTCGATAGTATTTTGTTTCTTTGGAGAAATTTGTAGAGAAGTTTTCAAAAATAAGAAATTGAGGCAAATGATCAGATATACCAACTAAAAGATTTCCGGTCAGAGGTTTATGTTTCGCAGGAGTGAAGAAAATATTATCTATGAGTGTCCTTGACCTATCAGTGATTCTGGTAGGTAGAGAAATACTAGGTAAGAGAAAAAAAGATTCAAGAGAATCTACGAAATTATTTACATGTGGAGAGGTACCACATTCTAGCAAGTTAATATTAAAATCACCCATAAGCACAAGGCGCTTATTTTCCTTGTTAGCTTTTTGTAAGAAGGGAATGAAAAAGTCGTTTGTAAAAGTTTCTATTTTCATGGTTGGATGTTTATAGATACATCCAACAATGATATTTTCTTGTTTTTCAAATTGGAGCTCACAGAAAGTAGATTCAAGTTCCTTTTCACAATAAAGAGAGCGAGAGAGATCATTTCTAGACTTGGATTTTAGATCATTGGAGATAAAGAGAGCGGTACCACCAGCACTAGATTTTGTGTTAGTAAAAAGTGACTTATAACCATCAATATCAAGTTTATGTGGAATAGAAGAATCGGTAAGTCTAGTTTCCGAGATTCCTAAGACTTTGAAATTGTGATTTAAAGAGTTTAAGAGATTGTTGTACATATCAAAATGTTTTGATAAAGAACTGATGTTAAGATGAAGAAATGAGAGGTTAGAAGATGTGTTAGAAAAAGCAGAGTTGAAGTCGCTACAATCGAAATACCTACAATCAACAGTGTTCAAATTATATTCTGTGTTCGTTTCTCGAATTTCTTCGATCGTGGTTAAATCAGAGAATGAGGGGTGGAAATAGTTGTACCTGAAACTTTTTTCATCAAGCTCATAGCAAATGCTAAAAGGGAAAAGATCGCAGTTGCAGTTAACGCATAATCCGACTTGTGGATAGTTTATTGAGAAAGGGAGATTGCATTCATGGTGAAACCATTTCTGACAGTAGTCACAAAAAAAGGAAGGAGCTCCTTCCGCTAATTCCTCACATACCGCACAAATTAGGTCCATCTATGGCAAATAGAATAAGTTTTAAAATTCTCAAAATATCAAGTAAATAAAAGTTTTAAGTTCGAAAGTTAAAGGAAACTCAGAAAGTTTAATTCAGCGCTATAGCAAAGAAATTTTTGATTATACGAGGAGTTTAGAGATATCATCATGCGGTCACAAAAGTTCATTCATTATTTTCAAAATTTTGAAAGTAATCGCAAGGAAGTTGGTTATCGGCATCAAAAACAAGTTCAGACAAGTCTTCCTCTTTTTCAAAAGAGTGAACATACCTTCCACCAACTTGCTTATTGAAACGAACCTTTAAATTTCCATGTATATCTGTGAAAATGAAGTTGATATGTTCGCATTTTTGAAATCTTTCTTTTGCCGAATTCAAGGTCTTCAGTCGTTTTTTTGTAAGAGAAGGTTTGATCTGGATTTTCTTGGAACGCTTCCGATTTTCATAAATTTTCTCGCACGTTGAATGTTTATTAAAGCGCACAATCACACGTTGTGCGTTATCTCTGATAGGGCCGATTCGATGCGTTTTGTCGATTGTCGACTTAAATTCATTTTCTTCGATTCCCAGTTCTTCGATAGAGTCTTTGACTTGCTTCATTAACGATTCATTAGTTTCTCTACGATTGAGCGGGATACCTTCTAGAACGAGGCAATTCCTTCGTGAATACTGTTGTTGACGTTCAACTTCATCGGACAACTTTTGGCTCACAGTACATGCAACAGCGTTACGATCTTTAAGGATTGTTATTTCTTTGTGTAGAGCAGGAACTGTCGACTTTTCAAAGCTCTCTACTTTTATTTCGAGTGTCTCAACTTTATCGTTTAAAGATTCTACTTTTGCCTCAAGTTCCATTATTCGGTCCAAGAGTTTCTTCTCCAGGCCTGTGCGGGTGACAGCAGGTGAGAGTGATTGTTTTTTAGTCGTACCTTTCATGATGATGTTTTGTTTTGTTCTTTGCAGGGCGCTGAATTGACGTTAAGTTAAAGTTTCTGCATCTATTTTTGACGTTACTCCTTCAATTTTGATCCAATCTTCTCAATTCTTTCATGGAATGTGAAGGTCACCTTGCTGAATCTTTTGGTGTAACTTTCAGTATGCCAAACCTCAATTTCGAACAAAAAAATAGCAGAACTTTCCACTTTTTCTTTGTTTTTCTTCTCTGCGTCAAAAAAACGTCAGTTCGTTAAAAGAAGATGTTGCAGGTTTATAAAACATTAAAAAAACTAAACTAGAAAATGAACATTAAAATTAACATTATTTTCATCAAAATAAATTACCATTCAAGTTCAAGGGTGACAAAATCATCAAAATTGATTTTAATGTTTTGTTTAGTATCAACAACAGCTTGGAAATAAGCTTTCGAGTCACCACCTTTAGACTTCAATTTCGTTTCAACAACACCATAAACTGCTTCTGAGGAGACCACATGTCCTAAGAGACCTTTAGTTTCCTCATAAACCAACATTTTGTTTCCCTCCTCCTCGCTAAGGACAAGCTCAACCTTGGCAATAAAATTATCACTTGGTAGGCCATCCTTCTTATCTCCAGCAACAATAAGAGGCAATTGAGTGAATTTCTTCTTATTCTCCTTGCAAGCTTTTTTATGTTTATCCCAATGTACCAACTGACATTCTTTGCTGCAATATCTCACCAAGAAACAAGCTGTGCAACGACTCTTAGAATAAAATTGATCACACAATGAACAAACCAAATCAATCACTGACGAAAAGTGTTCCTTTGGATTTAAATGTTCTTTAATCTCGCTATCCATAACCGACATATCTTGAGGACACCCTCCCTCATAGTCGCGAATCGATGGATCTGCACCATACTTCATTAGAAAATCAACACAGTCGAACCTTTTCATCATTACAGGTTGGAGAAGTGCAGTCTCTCCAAGACGACTGGTAGCATTGATTTCAGCTCCGTTATCCAACAAGATTTTGGCAATTTTCATGGTGACTGGATTCCGATATCTCATAACACAAAAAAACAAAGGTGTGGCACCTAACATGTCTCTCGCATTGACATTGGCACCCAGCTCGATCAATTTTGCAGCACATTGCAAATGTTTTGGTTGTTTTGATCGATCAACAAATTTCGTTTTCGCATTATACTGGCGACCAGTCTCATCTAGAGTAGTCGAAGCTCCTTTAATAACGTGAAACAAAGCTGAAAAATTATACAGCGTTTCACGTCGCTCTAATAAATTTTTTAACTCTCCTTCAGGAGTCTTAGCAATCTCAGCCAACATCCCATCATAGTCTCCAGCAGCTAAAACACGAAGCCATGTGGAGAGTAACATATTGCTAGGATTCCAATCCAAACCACTAGCCCATTTCCATTTTAGCTTAATGGCGTCATCACCAGTCACTTGGCTTTGATCACCATCATCAGTCTTATACGACCGTTGAGTTTCATTCATTTGCTGAATAAAAGCAACTTGCATGGCCTGTTGGGCTTCTTTCTCAGCTTCATCCCTCAACTTCCTATCTTTGTCTCGACCAGTATTAGATGGTGTACCCACTGTAACTTCATAAGTCACAGGTCCAGCTGGCTTCTTGGCTGCTTTATTGTTATTCTTCTTTTTCTGACCCATTTCCTTTTTTTAATAGGATGATATTTCAATTTTATATTTTTTATTTAGTAATAGCTGTATAAAAAGAAAATTAATTTTATTGCAACAATGTCAATTTCAAGAGCGTTATCATGTATAACTAAAGAGATCTAACATTAATTTAGATTGTTAACATTATACAAAATAGTTTAGAAAAGCCAACAGAAAAGATTTTTCAAAGAACCTGGACCTACTTCATTTAGACTTTGAAAAAGTCAAGATCATTGTAATAGATATCTAATTTGTTTTAAAATAATAACACGAAAAATTCCATTTCAAAATTCCAGGAATCCCTGATAAAACCGTCAGATATCGATATAAAAACTGATCTAAATTATCACAGTTCAAGAGATAAAACTTTGAAGGAGACATATCCGTTTGAAAAAATACCACGTTCAGACGACAAACAAATTATAAAACTCAATAATTTAATTCAAACTTTCAACTTTTACACAGTGAGACATTGCTAATCATTAAAAAAAAAAAGAATTATTAAAACAAACTTTTTTTGTGATGTCAGACCACAAACACTATAAAGTACAAAAATATATCCAAATAAGCTTAAAGCATGCTTTACTTATAACTGCAAAACCGTGATGAAATATTAATCATCATGACGAAATATGATGACGCAAAAGATAGAACAAACAAGCAACATGCTGAATGGACCTACCTGTCGATCAAACTCAGAAAAAAATAGGACAAATAGCAAGGGAATAAGAAAGTGTAGTGAGCAGCTTGAATAGATTACCGTGAGTATCAGGGCTCAAATTAGTCAAAAAAGACCAAAAAAAACAAACATTAGGCACTTTTCTACCCAAATTACTACTATACAAAAAATAAGAAAAAAATACCAAAGCCAATCTCGAGAAATGCTCATTTTCCCTAAATATGACAAAAGGGAATTTCCCCAAATAAGAAAATCCGATTTTTACAGCCAAAATAAATTTTCCGAAAAAAACTACTCCAGTCACGTTTTAGAGAACCTTGCCCTTCATCTTTGTCCAAAAAATCAGAAAAAACTAATGAAGCAATTTCACACAAAGTCCAAAAATCCCATTTTTAGGCACTTTTTGGCCCAAATTTGCCCAAATAGATAATTTTTTGAAAATCAGGCTTCATCAGAGTTTAAATATTACCATTTTACATCAAAGTGCAAAAAATCAGAAAAAAATATCAATCCAATCGCAAGAAATGCTCTTTTTCCCTAAAAATGATATAAGGGAATTTCCCCGAATAAGAAAATCCGATTTTCACGGCCAAAAAAATTTTTCCGAAAAAAACTGCTTCAGCCACTTTTTAGAGAACCTTGCCCTCCATCTTTATGCATAAAATCAGGAAAAACTAATGAAGCAAATTTGCCCAAATAGATAATTTTTTGAAAATCAGGCTTCATCAGAGTTTAAATATTACCATTTTACATCAAAGTGCAAAAAATCAGAAAAAAATATCGATCCAATCGCAAGAAATGCTCTTTTTCCCTAAAAATGATATAAGGGAATTTCCCCGAATAAGAAAATCCGATTTTTACGGCCAAAAATTTTTTTTCGAAAAAAACTGCTTCAGCCACTTTTTAGAGAACCTTGCCCTCCATCTTTATGCATAAAATCAGGAAAAACTAATGAAGCAATTTTGCACCAAGTCCAAAAAAACTTATTTTTAGGTAGTTTTTGGCCCAAATTTGCCCCCCCAAAATTTTTTTCAAAAATCGGGCTCCGTCACTTTTCAGGCATTGCTATTTTGTATCATTGTGCAAAAAATTAAAAAAAACTAATGAGCCAATCCTGAGAAAAGCTTGTAACAGACGAACGGACAACGGTCAAATTAAAAGGACCTCCCGGTAGGTCCAAAAATTATCTTTTAATGAAAATAGTCAAGTAAAAGTAAGAGTAGTAAAAGCATGAATATTTAAGTAAAATGAAAGGAGAAGATAAAATGAGAGACCCTGAGATAAAAATTTCTAGTAAGGTATTCATAAAAACACCTATGACCCCCAAAAAATCAAAGACTTCTGTTGAACATTTAAATATTGGTGAATATGTCTAGGACTGTTATAAGGTCTATGTAGCTATGGGGCAACAGATTTTTTGCTTGAAATTAAAACTCAAACCATACTTGAAAACCAAAGTAAAATCGGCTCTAAAATTGTATGGCATAGGTCAAAGGCTTTACCTTTTTTTATTTAATAATTATACCAACCCAAGGCTTGGCAGTTAGTGGAAGTACCTCAATTTTAAGCATGTTCAAAGTTCACAATTACGACTTTCTTTTTATAACGGAAACCAAACGAGTGAGAATAAGTCATAAAATTAAAAGCCAGCGCCCTGTGGTGTTGTGACATAGTTTATGAAATTATTTAAGATAAAATGACATACTTTTTAACAATTTTTTTCTATGTCATTTTTTAGAAGCCTCTTCGTACTGTAGGATAATGTGTCTTTCTATAAGGAATTTTATAACACTTCATGGCGGATTAAAAAGACGATCAGAAAATGAAAGCTTCTTTGTTTTTCACTTTCGCATTTTATGGGGAAGAATGAAATTTTCAGAAGATGCTTTAATCGATACGAAACTTCCCATTTCCGTAAAATTGCAATTCCCCCATGCCATGGTTGCGAAATGGTGGCTATGGGTTATTCTTTTGTTCTTTCGCTATTTTCCTTTGCTCTATGTGACATAAGTAAAGAGGCTTCACAAATCCCAGTCTGGAATTCATGTACAGTATGAGAATGTCCTCAATTGGGTGTAACCTTCTTGGTCCTCAAAATATCTTCGGCGTGGCTTTTACATGGATTCCACTCTGGCACTAATCGAAGGACAATATGTCCAATCAAGGTTGCTTTAGCTTGAAATTTCTGGTTTTTCTGGTTGGACAAGGAGCTATTTGGGTTGAACAATGTCCGATGAAAAAAGGCGTAGTGGTATAGTGGTTATTGTGCTTGACTTCTGTCCAGGAGGCCCGAGTTCGATACCCACCATGGCACTATGATTCACTCCTTCGCTTGCTCCTTCGCCTGGGTCAACCCATGCCATGTGAGGGGAATTGGCTACCATAACTCTGATACAAGAGTATGGCAGGTAGATATTCCAGACATTGTGGTGTGCTGAGACACTTAAGAGGTTCTACACCTGGGAGGACATTCATTCTCCCTTGTAGTTCGAGTGTCGTGGTACCTATACACCATGCATGGCTCGGAAGCTCGAATCTGTAGGGTTGCGCAATATCTGCTTGCGCTGTGATTCCTATTCTCCATCGTGTCGTGGGGGTAGGACCCATTCCGATGCATCGGAGGGCATATCTATCACATTATCTATCTAACAGACCTTTTTTCAAAGAGGCCACCCTGTTGAATAATTATGTAGTCCAGCAGAAAAGCAATGATAAAACCATGCATAATTATTACAGTATGCATGATACAGTACATCATTGTTTTTATGGCTGGACTACATAATTATTCAACAGTAGTATAGTGGTAGAGCATCCGGCTACAGTTCGCAAGGTTGTGGGTTCAACCCCCAGCCGGGTCATACCAAAGATTTCCAAAATGGTACTTGATGCCTCTCTGCTTGATGCTCAGCAACTAAGAGAAGGATCAAGGGTTAGTGGAGAAATCCAGGGAGAAAGAGTGGCGCCCTCCCCTAACTTCGGGTAGATAGCTATCGAAAGAGGAGCCTTCGGGTCGCCTCAGACTGCGGTCGCACGCAGACTTAGTTACTTACTATAGACCTTTTCGCCTTTCCATCCGCCATATTGAATTGTATGCAAAAATTATGGGGGCCGAATTGCCGTGGTGAAATTCCCTTTAGTCAAGCAGCTGAGGTCACATAAAAAAGTGCAGTAGCTACAAAGTTTGCGAACAAACTTTAAACAGTTGTTTTCAATAGATATGACCTTTCTGAACACAAAATCATCAACCGGACAGTTTGAAAATATTTACCGGACGCGTCCGAAAATATTTTCGTATTTGATGACGTCACAAGCAAAATGAAAATTTTTATGAAAAAAAAGCATAGACATATTATATACCAATCGACGCGTTTTTTGACGTAGATTAAGAAAAAGGTCAGTGACTATGTCTGAAAATTTGATAACAAAAAAGTTAAAAGCTTCCGAAGTTTTGATGACGTCATATTTACACTTTCTTTAGGATCGATTTTCTCGAGTTAGTTTGAGAAATCATATATATCCACTTAAAAGTCTTCTATATCGATTTTTGAGAGCTTTCGAATGGCAGTCTTAGATTTCAACTTTGATAAGTTTGAATTTTAGATTTTTTTTCGTCTCGGACAGGTAAAATTGACGTTACCGACATAAAGGAAAAGCGATTTAACTTTTTATAGCTAAATTTTCAGATATGGTTACTGACCATTTCCTTAATCTACGTTAAAAAACGCTTCGATCGGTATATAATATGTCTATGTTGGTTTTCAAAATTTTTTCACTTTGCCTATGGGCACGCATGACGTCATCGGGTTCTAAAATATTACCGGACACGTCCGATAATTAATTTCAACAACTCCGGTTGATGGTTTCTAGATATTTAGGTTGTATATTTTCAATACACCTTTCCCGTAATTCAAATTTCTCAGAAATGGCCCGGGAAAATGTGCGCTCCACCGTTGTGTATAAAATTGTTTGGGAGGTAAAAAACGCGTTTTTGCCTGCGAGGGGTTAGGGAAAGTGGGATTTGAGCCTCTAACTTTTGACAGCGACCTTCTTTTGGCAAAATATTTTCAGGCTGGTATAATATCATGAATAGATTGAACATACTAAAATTTGAGGGGATTTTGTTCGACAGAACTTAAGAAAAGCTCAGAAAACCAACTTTCCCTAAGGGAACGCAGGCAAAAACAGGTTTGTTTACCTCCAGAGACCAAACGGTGGAGAGCATCAAAATAATGCGCGCGCATAAGTTTTACGAATTACGGGAAAGGTGTATTAAAAATGGTTTGGGATTGTTCGCACCCCGTCCAATTTTTTTGTGACCTCAGCTGCCTGTCTACTTAGAAAGTATGCAAAACATATGCAAAAAGAAAGTATTGATATAAAACTTACATGCATAATTGGCATTATATTAAAGTGTAATCTTGTAGAAGAAAGATTAAATTTTCTTCTCTTGAAAACTAAAAATAATTATATTCGCTCATCTCTTAGAACAAGCACTTCAAAAATCCATTAGACATAAACTCAAACTGAAAAATCACCAACGAAGGTAAAAAATGATCCTTATTCGGCTGACGGTAAATTATTCTCCTGGGAATAGAGCCGTCAAATGATCAAATCAAAACATTGATAATGTGTGACGTCATAATTACTGCTTTCAGATTGCGTGTTTTGAAACTTTTATGTGTGTACTCCGTCTTCGTGGAATTTCTAAATGGCATGAAAACAGAATATGCTATGTCTTTAAGAACAAATTTCTAAAAGGCTTTTGTTGTTCTGTAAATATTTCTTTTTAGGTTAAGAAATTCCATCGTTTATTGTTCTAATGATTATAATATTTATTTATAAGATGCTTTGTTGTCTTTTTAATCTTTGTGTAAACTTGCATATGTTTTGCATACTTTCCAACTAAATCCAACCACGGCTTTTTCGTTCCTGTATTTTTGCATACAATTCAAGATGGCGGATGGAAAGGCAAAAAGGTCTATTCAACAGGACGTCATCTTTGAAAAAAGGTCTATGTCCGATGTCTGACCGCTATTTCAAGCCCTGTTATACCTCTCCACTTTAAATTTAATGGGCAAAATCTATATACAAATGTTAATTTGTTAAAATAAATTTTGCGAGTATGTAACAGTAATCACTATCTGTCTCCTCACCTGACAGTTACATCAAAATGCCTCGAAAATGTCAATATGAAAATTGCGTAATCAGAGAACGTATGTCTCGCTCATTATAAAAAGGCTGAGACAAACTTTCAATGATTGGATTGTGACATTGAGTTAAGTCTCTTTTGTTAAGTCACCAGGGGGTAAATAAAACAGACCTTGATAAATTTATCGTTCGTTTCAACTTGACCATTTGTTTAAAACTCGGCCTCCTAAATATTTGAGGTAGGTAAAATATGTACAAAGAAATTCATACTTTTCCAACCCGGCCAATCTTTAAAAAAGAAGCGAACAATAAAATGTAATTACCCTTTCCAAATAAACCTCTTCGGTGGCGAGCGTAGTCTACTCTGACGTAATTGTAAAATTTATGTAATGGGAGTTTGACATAGTAATGTAATGTTGTTTGGGGAATTATACCGTGGCTGATATGGGCATCCCTGCGCCTATCTTGCCGCGGCGGTTTAAGTCAGGCGGCCGCCTGTCATCTTAGGCGGCCGCCTAACTTTTCAGGCGGCCGCCTATCTTTTCGGGCGGCCCCCTAACTTATCGATGGATGGTCATCAAATTAGCTTTCCGGTCTGCATTTTATATTTGAATCTTAGGCGGCCGCCTATTCTAACTCAGGCGGCCGCCTAACTTGTTAAATCTTAGGCGGCCGCCTGAGTTGGGATAGGCGGCCGCCTATTCTAATTCAGGCGGCCGCCTAACTTGTTAAATCTTAGGCGGCCGCCTGAGTTGGCCGCCTATCTTCTGTTGCACGTGTTAATAAAGTAAACAAAAATATCAAAATGGTGTATCAAGTTGCAGAGGAATTTCAAAAGCAAGCAAAAGGAAAATGGCTACCATGTTTTTTGTTTGTTTTGAAATTTGAAATGATAAAACTGGCGGCCGCCTGAATTGAGATGATAAAAATACAGACCAGAATAGATCAGCAAGATTGACTAATTAGGCGGCCGCCTAAGTTAAGATAGGCGGCCGCCCGAGTTAATCACAGTTAATCCATCGCTAAGTTAGGCGGCCGCCCGAAAAGATAGGCGGCCGCCTGAAAAGTTAGGCGGCCGCCTAACTTACACCGCCGCGGCAAGATAGGCGCAGGGATGCCCATATCAGCCACGGTAGAATTATGAAGTTCTCTGGGATTTTGATTGCATTTATTCAGGTTGATTTTTTATGACTTCTAATGGTACTTTTTCTAACGAGTTTGATTACTCTGTTCTCACACGTTTATGTCTTTTTTTTTCGCGTCCTTTTCCGGGATTACTTTTATTTATATTTTTAAAGACAGGTAAGAAGGCATATTGATGTAACTGCCTGAATGAATGGGCCATTCCAGAATTTGTCTGTAACAGGGGGGCGGACGACACAGGATTTCCGAGGTCAAAAGTTTTCCCCAAAATTCGAAATTTCCAAGGTGAAAGAAGAAAATGTATGAATTTCCAAGGCAATTAAATTAAAAAAGGCAAAAAAGAGTGGAATTTCCGATGCATTTTGCTAAAGTACATGGATTTTCATCGGAATTTCAGACCACCACTGGAAAAGAAAAATTATTTCCGAGGCTATAAAAAATTAAAAAATGCACGTTGTCCGACGGGGGGTAACAAAAATTTTCTGGGATGTCCCAATGAAATTGGAAAACGATAATTACAAGGTTTCAAAAGAAGGTTGTCTACTGCTCATTCCGACATTTTAAATTTTCCGCGGTTTTTGTTGTTTGGAATTGATTAACTAACAGTTAGGTAGGGTCAGGGTTGCTAGTAACGGGGGGGGGGGGGGGGCAAGTAACGGCTTGTCACTGTGCCGGGTGCATACTCGGCACCTTGGGCCCGCAGGGTTGCTAGTAACGGCTCGAATTTCAGTCAGGTTAAAAGTCGATGTCGGAATGGAGCAATAGACAACCTTCTTTTGAGACCTTGTAATTATTGCTTCCCAATGAAATTGAGGGTAGGTAGATAATTACAGAAAAAAATCAGCAACACAAATATCTCTTACATGTTTCTCGAACAAAGATTTGATTCTCTCAACCTTCTACCACAGAGAGATGATAGATTCCAGACAATGGACAGCTGTGTGTTGTGCTTCCACAAAATTGGGTGCTGGTCTTAATTATGCAACCAAAACAAATCCACCATTTTGCATAAATTTACTCGAATTTTCCCGCGCGAATTTGTCTAGCTTCGATTATCCGACAGCCAAAAATACCAGTCTACATTATTATAAATATGGCGCGAAATTTCGTTGAAGAATTATTTGTCCTGTTGTCGACTGTCAGTCAGCACACCACACACAGACTGTGTGTGTAGTCAGTAGTGTAGTAGATAGCAGGCAGGTAATATACAGTATAAAGGTAGGCACTTTTTCTTACTTTCTTTGAATTATAAACATGGTCCTAAAATCATAATTCCATGTTAAAAGGACAGTCTAAACCTAAACTCCTATTGTCAACTGCTCTAAACTTGTTGGGACTAGCTGACAGCTCTGGGAGACCTAGACAGGAGACCCGTCGTGTGTTTTTTTATAATTTGATGTACACAAGACGGGTTTGAGCTGTGAGTCCAATATTGGACTCACATATTTTACACCAGACGTTGTCCGTTCGCGCTCGATAGGATCGATCATATCGGAACGGCTCTATGACGGATCGATATGTGATCGATGGATTACTTAACGATCCGGATAGGAGATCGATAGAGGATCGATACTCAAGATTTTTTTAAGCTTATGATCAGTTATCGATTATTTATCGATCTATCATCGATCTTTTATCGATCTTATTTACCCTATCGACTCATACTCGATTTACGATCGATAATAAATCGATTAACGATCGATGACAAATCGATTAACGATCGATGACGAATCGGTATACTTGATTGAAATACTAGCTCAATAATGAATCAACGAAGGATCGATACTCAAGACTTTTTTTAATGGCTGAATCTTCCATCGATCTCCTATCCGGATCATTAAGTAATCCAGGCGTAGTTAATCGATATAATCGATAATCTTGAGTAATCGATAAATAATCGATAAGTAATCGATGGATTAGATATCGATTAACGGATAGAATCGGTAGGTAATTGATACTCAAGATTTTTTCAAAGCTCGATTATTTATCGATCAATTTTGTCATCGATTGTTTAACGATTATAGATCGATTATACTTCGATTAAATTAAGAATAAGTATCGATTAAAAATCGATCGGCTATCGATCACAGCTTTTGATCGATTACATATCAATCAAAAATTGATTAATCATCGCTCAAATTTAATTGATCAACTATCGATTTGTGATCGATTATTTATCAGATTTTAGGGAGTGGTACCTTAATTGGATTAACTTTCGCCTTCGCGAGATTAAATCTCTCGATTTCTCGAATTTTCGCCATTTTCGCGAAATTAAAAGCAACATTTTTCGCTGATCTCGATTAGGATGTACTTTTGAATTGAATCCAATCCCCTGGTAGCATAGGGCCTAGAAAAGCTACTACACTCATTTTTTTTATAAGCATACGGTAAATTTCGGCTGAAGCATTCTCAAACCCTCTGAAAGGCTGAACAGAAAAAAAGTTAAAAAAACAACAAAGTTACCGTTTTATTTAGAGAAAGGGCGTTATTGAATGGTTTGCCTTTTTGGCGGAGCATTATTTTAATTCGAAAGCGGGCGTTTATTCAAAGTAATACGATCGGTATGAGATTTGGCGAATTCCAGAAATTTTCTTTACTTCATTAAATACCTTATCTTGGCCCTTTTTACGCCCGACCTTATTAGCGTTATTTTTGGGCTCGTTGGTGGAATAAGGGCCGGCGTAAAAAGGGCCGGTAATGTAGTCAATAGTCGGTCACGATCGATGTACTTACTTTTGATACTTTTGATGGGTTCTTTGAGTCTCTCAATCATCCAATTTGGAAATCCGATGATTCACCATTTCTCTCACACTGTTTGAATCCGCTCTCCTGTAGGGATAATAATTCGGGAGCAGTGGTTCGTCCGGCAGTGTGGAAAGAAAAAGGTCAAGTTGTCTTTTGAATTTAATTTTTGTGCAGTTTGTGATATTACGAATGTAGAATGGGAGAGAATTGAAAAGCTTAGGTCCTTCTTCAGATAGTGAGCCTCTCCAAATGTTTTTGTGCTTAGAATTTACTTCTTTAAGGTGGCATTTTCGTCCGAGTCTCTGGTTTTCGTAGCAGGTGATACCCCCTTCGATGTATAATCGATAACGATACGTGATCGAAGATAAGTAAATAATTGATAAGTAATCAATGCATGAACGATAAGTAATCGATGATTGTTAACAATCGATACATGATTGATAAGTAATCGATAGGTTGTATGTAGTCGATATGTGATCGATAAGTAATCGATAGCTTGGAAATAATCAATCGCTGATCGATACTCAAGATTTTTTGAAGGTCTGATTACCTATCGATTCTATCGGTTAATCGATATCTAATCCATCGATTACTTATCGATTATTTATCGATTACTCAAGATTATCGATTATATCGATTAACTACGCCTGGAGTAATCCATCAACGATCACATATCGATCCGTCATCGAGCCGTTCCGATGATCGATCCTATCGAGCGCGGACGCCTGGTTTACAGTTGGAAATTAGAATTTAGCGCTGTCCTCACTTACTTACTAAGATAAAAACCTAATTTCGGAAGTTGCGCTTTCTCTAAGGAAGTGTGACCAGTAAAAGAATAACAAAATTTGATTGGCTATGTTTTCAACCGTTAATTAGGATCTGAGAAATTCAAACTCTCAGCCCATACCATGCTATACCGTGTGACCCACGAAAAAGTATAAGAGTTTGGAGGGTAACTAAATTCTTTTTTCATGGTAAAGAGGAATGGCAAACTTAAATTTTGTTGTATCATTTTTTAATTTTGGAAAAGTAGTTATTGAGATATGGATGTATAAAGTCAAAAGTCATTATAAAAAACAGTTAAAAAACGTCAAAAAAGACAGTATCAAATTTGTATCAGAACAAGCATCTTTCCTTCGATCATTTGCTATTTCTTTGCCTTTTCGTTAAGAAAAAAGGGCTAGGGCTCGTCGCTGTATTAAGGGGTCTTACTTTTCCAAATGAATAAATATGATTAAAAAAGAATTGTCAACCTTTGTTATCATCCTTCCGGTAAAAGAAATTAAAATATGCTTCTCACTCGATGTCTCTTTTTATTTGTTAATTAATGAATTAATTTGATACTGTCTTTTTTGACGTTTCTTGACTTTTGAATTCAATCTTCCTTTATATAACAAACGGCCAATTAGACAGCTAATTATCATTTTTAATGACTGAAACGAAAATACTGATGCATCATGTTATTTTGCTTCTGTTTAATTTGATAGGTCGATTTTTAACGTTTTCGGGCACTTTCTGAAAGTAACTTTTTTATTCAATTGAGCATAACTTTCGATCTAATGAACCGAATTTAATAAATGACCAATCAAAAGTTAAGTTTATCTTTCTTCTTTCCAATGGAATAGGAATGGTTCTTTTAAAATTTTTAGATTTCGGAGAAACTTTTTTGTGGCGCACCCGGTAGAAATAACAGAGTAGCAGTGCGTCACAAACAGCCATATAAACAAAACTCAACATTCTCACAAAAGTTGTCTTTTTGATTTCCCAAACATTCGTCTAAAGCGTTCACTTCCACAATAATTTATGTAATTGCAATTTCGGTCAGTCCACAGTCGGCTTCAACATATACAGGTGTTTTTATTTACGTGACCGAAGTGCCTACTAAAACAATCCGGGGGTAAAGTGGCGAAGCAACACAGCAGATTATTCGTAAAGTAAAGAAAAATCTTTTGGCATTGACAATCAAATATAATATTATTATACTATAGGTATATGTACCGCAAAACCCACACTAAATTTCTGACCTAAATAATTATTTTTTGGGCTGCCTTTATCAAGAAAATTGTTTGATGGTGTGAGGAGTCCCATGAAAAGAGTTCTTCCTGATATTTTTCAATGTTATATGTTAGATTGTTTTTATATCATTGCTTTTTAAAATTTTCACTTTTTTTGAATACGTACCTGAAAACCCACATATTTATATTATTGTCAATATCCACTAATCGACAATATTCAATAAGTCCACTGGGTCAATCAAGGTAAAAATTTGCACCTGTACATCTAGGTAGGTTTGTTGTAGAACTATTCATATGTTGATAAGTTAGTCTCAATAGAATTACCTATTACACCACAGAACCCACAATAGATGTACCTCAAAACCCACAAGGGAGTTTTGCAAATTATTTCTCCCCTCGTTATATTTCTACCTGAAACTTTTTGACAATTGATTTTGTATTTCCTATAGGTATTTTGTATGTAAAAATTAAGGCTTACATGTTTTCCTAATTGTGTTGAAATGATTTTGGAAACTGCATTGACTATTGTTAGCACTCATGAAAGTTACAAAACATACGTACATAGTTATTTATTGCAAATAATAGAAACTTTTTTGCATTGTCTGGATAGTGAATCAAACTGATTTAGGCATTAATTGAAGCAAATGAAACAAATATTTACTATGAAAAGAAGACTTTGCAAAGCATTTGAGGTTGTTGAAATTACAGTGCAATTACAGTTAAATCTCCACCATGAATATCGAAAAGCTTTTAAGAACCCCCTTTTTAATCCCATGCAAAACATAAATCGTGAGGCTTTTATGACTTGGGAGGGATATGGCCTAAATGGGTAGATAAAGATACATTAGTTTCATGTGCCAAGCGAGTTGGAATAACATCAAGTGGATTGAGCGTAAACTTCATGCAGCAAGATAAGTTTGACAGAGCAGCAGCAGCATGTATACAAGAAGAAATCCCTCCATCAACATCTACATCGACTCCAGACTCATCACTCATCATGTCTCCTTCTGACAAAAGAAAAGGTTCTCGTGATTATTGGAAGGCTAAATTTGACCAGGCTCAGTCCCTGATAAGGGAGATGGCAGTAAGAAGCATCCAACTGGAGGAAATTCCTGGCCTTCTGACAATAAAAAAGGTTAAGCCAAATGAAGAAAAGAAAGCAACCATAACTACAAGGGTGACTCAGGTACACGGCTCAATGAGGGCTAAAGATGTAGCAACCAAGGTCAAAGAAATCAGGGATGAGAAACTGGAGAAGGAAACTTCGAAAAACAAGAAGCAAAGAAGAAGAGAGATGAGATCAGAGAAACATTCATCAAATGCAAAAACTTAATGTATCTGTTTGCAACAAAAATGCTTGGCTTTGGGATTAAAGCAGTTCCCAGTATGTCTATGTTCTTCGTTCAGTTTGAAGCAAAGCAAGCTATTAAGTTAATGGAATCAAACCACTGATGATTATTACCAACCAAACAACATTCAATCTCTAAACGATTGTTTGAGGAGGATTCGTCATCAGAATCTGAAGGAAGCAAAATGTCCGAAGATAAAACTGATGATGAAAGCGACATCCAAAAACTCAAGAATTGCTGGAAAGGCCTGGCACCGCCAACAAAAGAGACTGGTAGATGGTATGCTGCCATCTACACCACCAAGAAAACAAAAAGGTTGTATATTGGTCGTTTGTTGAAGAGATTCTTAAAAGATGAAGATGGCGCTGTTGACTCAATTCAGTTACACTGTCTAAAGCCTAAAGTTAGGAGTGGCACTGTTCTTGAAAACACCCCAGACCATCTTCCAGATATAAGCATTTTCCCAGTTCATGACATCATAGCTGGGCCATTCGAGGAAAAAAAATGAACATTCCAGAATATGATTTAATTGAAAATTGTTTAAAAAAGTATCAGGACTAAACCGTCTAGCTTTAGTAAATATGATGTAATATCCATACTTTTTTAAGCTTTTGAGTTATATATGCTAAACATTATTGTTGTATTTTTGCGTAGTTTTTCTTGAAAATGTTTCACAAAATTGTATTCCAGAAGTATGTTTGAGAAATAGATAAATATTTTTGTGTTCAACATCAAAAAATTCTAAAACTCGCAATTTTTCTCATATGTACCTCAAAACCCACAATTAAAAAGTGAGTTTTTTGAGAGCAATTAAAATAAAGACTGCACTTAGGACTTTTTTCCTATATTTGTGTTATGCCTAGAGGTAAAAGAAAACGAAAGATTGATAGGTTAGTCAATAGCAAGTGACTTATCTGACTGTTTTTTGAAAAAAATCAAAAATTTTGAAGTTAGATTTCTACCGTTAAATCTTGATAAAAAACTTTTACCCAATCAATAATGCTCAATTTTGTTTTAAATAATAAAGAAACTATTATGCCAACATAATCTTAAAAAGTTATGCTGATAAAAACATTTTAGATTTTTCTAGAACTCCTGAAATAAAATTGTTGGTTTTGAGGTACCTGTGGGTTTTGTGGTACATATACCCCGTCAAATTTTCACTAAAATAGCTTTACAACGCTTAAAAGCTCTATTTAAGCGATTTTAAGGCTTTTTTAAGCAAAAATCGTAGAAACGCGACCTTATAAGCGAGTGAGCTACCTGTATTTCCTTAATTCAAAAATCAAAAATTCATTTTTCATTCGCGAAAAATATGAATAAAGAATAATGAATTAATATTACATACTAAGACTTTCGTTTAATTTCCGATCTCGGAACGTGCAAAACGCCCGTCTGCCCAATATCCACCCAATCAGCATTAAATTACCTTAATTGTCCTTTGACTTTCAAAAAATAGTATTCAAAAATTATGAATTTATAATAATTACAAAAAACAAAAAGTTTGATACTCCATTAGTGAAATATTCAATAAATTCCTAGTTTCAATTTTCGGTGGGCGTTCTTCTAGGGCTTCGTTTATCTTCTTTCTTTGGTTTATCGCGCAATTTTGCGTCACACAAACTTTCTCAGCCGCTCGTAATAATTATGCATTGCCAAATTTGGTTCTCCATTGTCAAGTCAGGATCGATGGTGACGTCACTAAGTATAAAAAAAAAGGATTTCGTCAGTTTTATGCATATATTAATTTGCGAGATATTCTATTCGCCACGTGAGCGCACTTTTCGTAGACTAGTCGGAATACTTTCTTTTACTCGTGGGATTGATGGTAAATTTTCATCTTCGTTACAAAATGAAGCACAACCGAAAAGAAATGAAACTTCAGAAAGTTGCGTGTTTCCAGTGAGTAAACGATTTTGACAATTAACAAAATTGATGATGATGATTTTTTTTCGGTCAGGCAAATGTCTCGTAATGGGGGTTCTAGTCTTGACCCCTAAGCCTACGCGAGATTGAAGCGTTTGGGTAAACGAGACAAAACTCCAAAAAAGCTGGTGTTTTGAAGCGCTTCCGTGCGATCGAAATATCGCTGTTTGTGACGCACTGAGTAGCCAGGTATTTTGTAGATGTAGATGCCAGATCTGGTCGCAGAATTTTATTGATTGTTGAAATCACGTGATATTATTGTTTTGATTGGTAGTGCGCGAGCCTGATTGGCTAAACCTTATCAACGGCTTTTTTGGCACGAAATTCAAACTAAATGTAAACAAATTCAAACTTGGTTAAAAATACCATACTCTCAATAAGTAGCTTCTGATTGGGTTTTTGCTTATGCCTTATGTGGTGTGTGAGTTTGAATAGAGAAGTATGGATCTCCAGACTAACTTGGGACTATCTGATAAAACATGAAGATGGCAATTCGGCCACCATTTCACCAAACCTCCAAAGTCATTTGATTTGAGTTAAGAAACGGCGTATTTAAAAATACAAGATTTCTCTTTCAATTTTACAGTAAAGTGAAAATACAGACCAGATATGCAATAGTCCCATGTTTCGACCAATCGTCCCAAGTTAGAGCAGTTGACGGTATATCAGAATTAGACCAGACGGTAACATGAACTCAGGTAACCTGCATATCAGTGGAGGGTAACTTGCGTATTCGCTTGCTTGCAGCTCTAGTCTACCATTTTTGTTTTGATTTTACTTTGAATTTTAATGACCAGCCAGGTCATTCATTTGAGGGCTATGCATGTTAGCCTCCACTGATGAAGGTACGATCAGTGACCACTTATCGATTCTATCGGTGATTGAATACTCACTCAACTTCAAATCATGGCATTTTTTGACCATTTTCGATTCATTCGATCGTTTCGATTACTGTTCGATTACTTCCAATCACTTTTGATCATATTGAATACCTTCGATTGTGTCAGATATGTGGTTTGGTTTTAGGTCAATGTGTTTAGTTTTTCTTAAAGATATATAATAGTCCTGGATAGTATATAAACTGGTTATCAAAGAAATCAATGGTTACACGAAGTAATCAATAACAATCAAAGTTCTTGAACGGTTATCGAGTCTTTGATTTGAAGGGTTGTTAAGAAAGTGATTGAATACTCACAATTTTTTTGAAATTTTTGTACTCGAAATTCGATTGTTAATTGATAAATGGTCATTAAATTACTTCTATCATTATCGATTACTTCGATAATCGAATTTATCGATTAGTACCGTCTGGATTAGAAACTACGCTAGTCTTACCTCTTTTATCTTTCTCTTTACAACAATACAAAGCTGAAAAGTTGACACAACACATGCGATTATACATGTACATTGACAAGTAATCCCTGAGAGAAGTTTCTATCGAAATCTGCAACAAAAACAAAAGTGGTCTCTTCTACTGATTGCTTCCCAGCGCTCCTTTGCAGCTGTTTATCAAATTTCCACCAATGAGGTTGCCACATTTCAAACAGCCCTTTTTTGGCACCCATGGTCTCTCAGTCTCAGTGCCTTGCACGACGGGCAGCTGTAAAATCCCACCCTTCATCATATATTTATTTCAATCTGTGTTCCGTGGCTTAGGTTTTTTCTCATAATCGATTAATATACTAAAGAAAGCAGGAATTGATGCGAGAGTTAATGTCAACAAAGTGCCGTAAAAAATCATTGAATAAAAAAAAACTTAAAATCTTGAATATTTTCATTTTGAAAAATAGGTTCTAAAAAGTGAAACAGAAAAGTTTCATTTTTCATTGCATTATCGAAATGGAAGATTTAGAAAATTTTCTATGTTTAGTTTTTGGCACAAACCCTAGTAACTATGGGCAAGCACCCCGTTGCTAAGATGTTGGCTTGAAATGGTAATGAAACCACTCAAGACGAAAGTAAAATCGGCATGTACTGGAAATTCTGGAATCTTGATATACGAGCTTAAGTCTATACTGAAAGGTGTCCCAATTACATGTTTTTAAACCTTTTACGTAAGAGTGATATAGTAAAAATGGGGAAATTTGGAAGCCAAAGATTAGGAAGCTAAAAATTAGGAAGCCAAAAATTAGTAAGCAAAAAATTAGAAGAACTTTACAGAAGAAATTTTACTTATCCAAAATTTTACCAATCCAATTTTCTTCCCTAAAGCTAAAGCAGAGTTAAAAAATGGAAAACAAAAAACTATTATCACCAACACGGCAGAGTTTGTTTCGAGCATGCAAGTCTCCTGCTAAACAAGAAGATATCAGAATTCCAGAGCCAGGTAAAACGTATTTTATGTTATACTCAAGGCTGAATTTCACGACTAGTCTTGTCATCCAGATCAGACTCAATCAAACTGAAAATAATTAATTCATTGACTTAAACACATGATTTTCAAACACATTGTCTTTTTTATTCAAAATTGTAGAGAAGAAGATCAAACTTGGAGCTGATTTGCTCAATGCTTTTCCAGAGATCGCTGAAAATTTTGATATTATCAAGAAGGTTGGAGAGGGTAATTATTAAATATTTCAAGTGAAACAATTGACCATCAAGGACTTGCAGCTAGCAGGTTCACTGGTCCTCTGATAAAAAATTGGGCTTTTTTAACTTTCGAATTTTGCTCCAAAAACACTCCAACACTAGTTTTCTCTGGAGTAGAGCCAAATGATCAGTGAATGGCTAACACAGGTCATTTAAAGTATAATCTCAAAGTTTATATAAGATTTAATTGTTTAAAAAAGGTATTTATTTTTAGCACTGCTTAGCAAGACTAATCCAGGAAAATATTTTTTGCATTATTAGTTTTCATTTTCACTTTCTAAGCTTTCAAAAATTTCATATATACCCGTGACCTGTGACCTGTGTTTTACACTAACCGTACAATCCCTATCATAAGTTATTTTTTACTGTCAGACTAATACTAGATTATCATTCAATTCATACAAAATAATAAAGGAAATAATCTTAATAAATCTTATCAACTTAAGCTTTTGATTGATTTATTAATTAATAATCATTAACTAATGAAATAATACTTTAGATTAATTTCATTTTCTAGGTACATTTAGCAAAGTGTTTCTTGCCAAAATGAAATGTGATTCATCCAAAAAGGTTGCTTTTAAACATCTAGTTCCAACAAGCTCGCCTGGTCGCATAGAAAATGAATTAAAATGCTTACAAGAGCTAGGGTAAGTTTTATCATTCTATCCTTTTTTCTGTATAACGAAATTGGTAATATTGTGCTATCTCAGCCTACTATCACAGCCGCCGTAGATTTATAAAGCCCGAAGGGTTAGATGTCATGCTTTAAGCTTTTCCAAGCAACAAAAATTGAAAATCGCAAAAAATATTGTTGCTATTGTTTTTGAACACCTGCGAGGCTTCTGATTGGTCAAGGGTTGAAATTCTTTTGTAATGTCACTTGACCTAGGTAGGATTTACTACATAGATAAGTCACACTTTTCAGCCAAAGCACAATACTCAGCTGTTCTGATAACAAAGTTTTAGAAAGTGTAAAATAATTTCTGATTTCAGTTTGAATATTTTTCTCTCTAGAATTTTGATTGGCAACTTGAAAATTAACATATTAATAAATTATTAATAAATTATTAATTATTTTCCAGTTGTCTCATCTTTTTCTTTTTATAGTAATAAGAATAATGTTCTTGGCATCAAGACAACACTGCGAAGGAACGATCACATTGTATTCGTCCTGCCTTACTTTCCATACAGAAAATTTAATGTGAGCTATTAAGATTATTTGCATGTTCCTAAAAAAAATTTAATCTGTGAAATGCATGATAATAATAGTGAGGTCTGTTAGCACATAAAAACGTAAGAATACTTCAGATGGTGATTAAAGCATGAAATTTGGCACAGATGATCCTTAGAGGGTCTAAAACTTAATTTTAAACAGTAACACCAAATTTTGCCACCTGGCCACCTGCCAGATGACGTCATCAGGTGGCTGGGCAAAAAATTAATTTTTTGAAAATATTCAAAATCTGATGGTTCCAGCTGAAAGAGCATGAAATGCTGATAAAAATTGAGGTATAAAACATGCCTTGAAAATCTTCCTATCAAAAGTTATGGAGGTTGAAAGTTTTTTGATGACGTCATCATAAGCCTTTCCAGGCAAAAATTAAAAACCTCGTAATTTTGGTACAAATTGACCAAATTTCATGTTTTATACATGAATTCATATCAAAATTCATTGCTTTTTCCGATTCCGATGTTCAAATTGAATTAAAAGCTTTAAATCCTACAGAATACTAAAACTTAGATTTTGAGCTTTACAAGGCAAATCAACGCAGCGTTCTCCCTTCAGGAGCACAGTGTACAACCAAATAATTTCTTTGGATGTTTTAAGCCTTCCTATGTTGTTTAGATCCAAGCATCAGATGGAACTTCAAATTTTGACATGGATTCATGTATAAAACACTAAATTTGGTCAACTAGTTCCGTTATTACGGGATTTTAGGTTTTGCCTGGAAAGGCTTATGATGACGTCATCACAAAACTTTAAACCTTCATAACTTTTGATAGGAAGATTTTGAAGACATGTTTTATACCTCAATTTTCATCAGCATTTCATGCTCTTTCCGCTGATACCATCAGATTTTAAATATTTTCAAAAAAATAAATTTTTGCTAAGCCACCTGATGACGTCATCTGGCAGGTGGCCAGGTGGCAAAATTTGGTGTTACTGTTTAAAATTAAGTTTTAGACCCTCTAAGGATCATCTGTGCCAAATTTCATGCTTTAATCACCATCTGAAGTATTTTTGTGCTAACAGACCTCACTATAAAGTCTGTTCCAAAAATTCAACATAAGAAGACAAAATAACCCCAGCGAGATCGCTCAATGTTTCAATTTCAGTCTAAAAAGGCTGATTTTTTCCGATTCTGGGTAGCAAAGTGCATGAAAGCAGGGGTTATTTTGTCTTTTTATGTTGAATATTAGTACAAGACACCTTTTAGCAACCATTTTGCCCTTTTCCTGCCCATTCATGGCCTTAGAATGGGCAAAAAAATGCCATTTTTACTCATTTTTCCCTTTAGTGAGAATCAAAGACCTCCCTGGGAAATGCTGGATTTTTTATCTAGGAGGTTAAAAATTGAGCAAAATGTTTTACAATAGATTTTTACTTTCACAAAAAAATACTACACTTTGAATTTTTTGACTTCGCATTTGACGATCTACCCTATTGTTATTCACTTAACAAAAAAGGAAGCAAAAGTATTGCAAACGATAATTTTCATTTTTAATTGAATTGCTTATTGCTTATCAGCTCAGTTGATAGAGCATTCGCCTTACACTCCAAGGGTTGTGAGTTTAATCCCCGGTCATCGCCAATTCAGCGAATGAGTAGCTTAGATTGGGTAATTTGTTCTAAGCAGTAAGTTACTGGGGGCTGAGAGTAGGTGTGGCGCTCCACCTCAGTATTCGATTTCCCTGGTCTAGAAAAGGGGATAGACTCCGTCATTCCTGGCTCCGCTGACACCCACCAGATGAATAAACTCACTTTACTTTCCTTATAATTGCAGGATGTGATGGACCGTATGAGTGCAAATGATATTCAGAATTACATGAGAAACTTATTGATAGCTTTGAAGCATGTTCACTCTTATAAAATTATTCACCGGGATATCAAACCAAGTAATTTCCTTTATTGCCAAGAAACAGACAGGTACAATTATCGATATCATTTGAATTCATAAAATATTTAAAGATTAATTAATCCTTTTTGAACCTCTATACTTTGCTTTATTCTGGAAAATCTGTTTATATAGCTATATTCAGCTTTTGTACCTAATTCTACCCCTTGAATTTTTTATTTTTTTCTCTCAACATTTTCCACCCAGAACCCAGGCGGAATGCTTACTATGCCAGGGAATTTTAACTTGTGACGACTCCATTCACCATTTCTGCAATGGAGCCACTGAAACCTAGTTTTGGATTCACAGTTTACTTTCAAATATAGTATCTAACTGTTTGTGTTTTTCAGCTATGCATTGATCGACTTTGGTCTAGCCATGCCTGTCCCTGGAACAAAAGGATGTTTCCTTTCAGGTGAATAGAAGTTTCTCATTGGTTCATTTACTGTACAATGCTCACACTTTTCCATCTCAAATGTGGATTTTCTTTACTTACTTTCAAATTTTGAAGGATTCGAATCATTCACTAATTCTACCTAAAAATTACTTACATAATTAGTTATTTTCTGGGAAAGCCAAATCCGGGCGAATTCATTACAGTTCTACTTTGTCTTTCCTTAAAACATAGTTAATATAAGAAGTAGAAGATTTTTCAATATTATTAATGGTTTTCTTTCAGATTACACTGCAACTGTTGTGGGAATGTCAGACAATAAGAAGCCTTCTTCATCAAAAGCTTATGCTAAACCATGCAAGCACCCGAGACTTGATACATGTAACATCTGTAGAAATAGGTGACTATACTTTATATTGTACACAAATTTCATGTTTAACCTTTGGAAACTACTTGTTACACTCATTGCAATATATCGAGTTAATTTTCTTCCCAGTTTTTGTAGCGTCATTTCTCTACTTTGCATTATGTAACATAAACTTTCTTACGGAAAAACGGTGGTAAAAAAGTGCTTGAAAAATACCTTGCAATGTGTCCGCAGGGTGGTCTGCAAATTTGTTAAACTGAATCATAATAAAAACAACGACAAAGAAAAGCTTTCAGTCGGGGTACCAAAATACCTTCAAATTTCAAAAAATGTTTGTTTTCCTTGATGTTTTATAGACCACGTCAAAAAGCACCGAGGGCAGGCACTCCAGGTTTTCGTTCACCAGAGGTATTGATGAGGTATCCTAACCAAACGACAGGTATTTGAATTATCTTATCCTAAACCCTTTTGGAAAGAGCTGAGTAGAAGCTGTAGCAGGGTTGTTTAACATGGTTTTAAGTGAATAAGTAAGTTTTCGACCGCAGTCGAGGGTCACCCAAAGGCTCCCTTTTCTCTAGCTGTCTACCTTTCTTTGGATATCCCTTGATCAGTCACTTTAGCTGATAACCATCAATCAGAAAAGCATCAAGTATCATTTTGGGAATCTTAAGTATGACCCAACCCACAACTTTGTGCACGGCAGTTGGATGCTCTACCTTCATGCTACGGCTTTATGGTAGTTAAATTTCTATACAGGCATTTAAGATCGACGTCAAATTTTGTGTAAATTATTATCGAACTGGCAGTAGAACTCAAACTTTGATCTGAAATTGACCTTTGAAATTTTTTACCCTATCTTTGTTTCTACTATCTTGCCTGTAACTTTAGACATTTGCCCATAATTTTTTTTGCCAGGCCTTAGCAGCGAACTTCTATACAAAAATGACTTCAAACACATTAAACTTTTGAAAAGAATTATTTTAATGATGTCCTAGAAAAGATTTCATGGATACTAAGGTTTGACCCTTACTCTCGTGGAATTTTTAGTTTTTGATATGTTTCGTCACTCTGTTTGTAGTGTTTTATGTTATCAACTTTGATTATTTCAGCTGTAGATATGTGGGCTGCTGGTGTTGTTTTCTTATGTTTGTTATCAAGACGTTATCCATTCTTCAAAGCTAAAGACGATATGGAAGCCCTCTCTCAAATCATTGTCCTCTTTGGCAGTAAGAAAATTAAGAAAATGGCTGACTCGATTGGTAAGGTCTCCTTCTGTTTCAGGACATCAATCTGCCTGACTCAGAGAAATTAAGCCCTTGCATAGATAAAAGTCTACTTCTGACTAAATTTTGAAAAAATGCAATTTAGAACGGAAAACCGACATCGATGACCTATCAATAATTTCCCAATTATCGTTCACTTTCCAAAGAGTAGCGCGAAATCTGATTATCTGTTTTTGATCATCTTCACCAAAGAGAAATCAATATGGCACGATACTCTCGGGCCACTTAAACAATGTCTTCCAGTATATCTCATTGAGTGGTTTTCACACTAGCCTTTACTCAACCTTACGTTAAGCATTTACAGCTAAGATACTTCATTTTTTGAATTCGCATGCTATGAATAATTCTAAACATAATAAATTTGTGCTACTTAGAAACTTTTATAGTTTAAGGTTTGTGACTTCACTTGATCAAAATCCATGTCAGAGAATGGTTAATAAATTTGGGGAAGCCTTATAAACCATCGTCAATGAAACTTTTGAATTTCCCTTTTTTTCTACAGGAAAAACTTTCGATTGTTCACCTCCAGTAGAGAATCCGGACACTTTGAAAGTTATCTGTGAAAAATTAGCTCGCAGACAATGCTCTTTACATAGAGACTACAAAGAAGGATCTGCAAAACGAAAACTTAGTGATCCAAGTGCAGCAGCCACTAATAGTCCAAACAAGAAACAAGTAAGCGAGACAATAATTAAAGACTATAATCAAAGTAATCGAATCTTAGCCGACATAACATTGGATAAGAACCGACTGACTCAATCAGAATCGACCTCAAAATGTACGAGTTCTAATTCAAAGTCTAAAAAATCTAAACAACCAGTTTGTGCTTGTATACCTGAAAGTGCGTATGATTTATTGGGGAAACTACTTGAACTGAACCCTGATGATCGAATCAGTGCATCTGATGGTTTAAAACATCCGTTTATCACACATTGTTGAGCGTGGTTAGTTATCATTATAAAGAATCATTGCTAATTGGTGCTTGTGCTTTTTACCGATTTTATGATTAGAAAAGTTTTTGAAGACCTGGATTGACTGGATGGGGAAATGTTAATCAATTCGTTCGTTTTTTTTTTGTTTTCTGCCTTTTTTTAACTCCCTCCAAAGAATCACCCATTTGACTGTCATTAAAATTTTTATGTATGGTTCTTTTTATTATGGGTTGTTTTTCAACAATAAAGAGTGAATTGCATTCAAACCGTGCAGTCATATTTTATGTTTTAAGAAAATTTTTTGAGAGCATTGCCGTTGGTAGACTCAAATATTTGAATAACAAATAATAGACGTTTTAAATAGATGTTTTAAAGTGTGCCTGGAAAAAAAGTGGTACACCCATACAAAGGAAAATTTGTATGATTTTTGCAAGACACTACATTAAACAATATTTATTAAAAATAATACAGTGTTAGTTTTGTTTGTTTTTAGCATACTTTTGTATATATTTTGAATAAAGATAAAAAGTTATACGTAGTAATGCTCCAAGTAAAAGAGATGAGCTGGAGTTTTTACAAGATACTTCACTAATTGATCATTTGAAGTGATAGAGATGACGCGTTCTTTAGAAAAAGTAACAAAATTGTTTTATTACTGGTTAACGACCAACCAAATCAAATAAGAGCTTGTAAAAACTCCAGCTTGTTTGATAGGAACTACTTTTGAACCTCTCTTCATTTTTTTAGTTCTGCCAAATAGCGTTTTTTAAGCTATTGGTTTTATTGACTTATTCTTTAAAATTGGAACTTGTTTGCCTGATATTAATCTTATAACAGATGATTCATTTTGCGCATACCACCCTCTGCTCTAAAGGGATAAGGCGAATGTGACGACCTTGCTGGGCAGCTAAAACGTTCAAAACTGCGTTGCTTTTTGCTTGAAAACGAAAGCGAAAGGGACTATATTGTTTACGTATACTATTATTGACAGTTGATTTGATTCGATTGACTTGCTTAGGCGCGCTCAAAAGCTCATTTAATGTTCAGGCGAAATCTAGATGAAAAAGATCGAAGCGGTGCACCAACCTGGTCAGATTCTCTTTCGGAGCCATAGCCTTTTGAGTGAATACGTGCCATGCGCGGAGTATCAGAATCTGCTCAATGCTAACCATAGACTCGGATATGATTTATTTAGTTGAAAGTTTTCTGACTCTTTAGCTCTTGAGGTTACTTTTGCTTGTTGTGATCTATTGTTATGGATGTAAAACAGGCATGTCAAATACGGCAGAACTTAATTTTTCTTCTCTTCTCATACTTTGTAGTTAAATCTTCTTAAATTTTGCTCAAATCTATCAGGAAATTTAAACCTTGCTGTAATTTAGGGTTTAGTATTATTGTCTCTTTTCAGATACTAAACTAATGAAAAATAATAATAAATTATGATATAAATGAATAAATTGCAACAATGGTAATGCGATCAAATGACAATAGGGAATGGAAAATGTCAAAAGAAACCTCACGAATTGAGCTCTGATAACCATGAAAGATTACACTCTTGACTGGGTAAGTCGTTTTAAATTTATAATTTTTACATTCCTTATTTAACCCCAATGTCTGACAGCCCAAGTGGAACTTCTTCCCACAGTGGGGATGAAATTTTTTTATCGAAAGCGTTCCCAGGTCAAAAAATCTAGTGCATGGTTTTTTCCATTTGATTTCAAACGAGGATAACAAATTAAATTTCTCGGTGGGGTTGAAATTATTGGGTATTTTTACCACCAGGACAAAATTTTAGTCAAAATTTGCACTAGGTGGGAGTCCTACTGGGTCTGTGACACAGGGCTGGATTATTATTTAGGGACATTTTAATCCTTCAAAAAACAGGTTATTCTTGGATGATGAGATCGTTACATTCTTTGAAGAATATTTCACTTTGGTGAGCCCCTCAAATAAGTTTAATACAAGTTTCAAATAAACAAAGATTTTGAAAATTTTGATTTTGTACAATGAAATGTATTTTTAAACAGCTAAAAATACTAATGAAAATATTACAAAGTATTCTCTATAAGTCATACTAAGTACTTGACTTTTCTAGTAAATATGCAGTTTGCACTGTGCTTCTAAAATTCGTATTATTTGCAGAGTTAGTTTTCGCACCGAGATGAACAGCATCGTTTTAATTTGTTAGTGTTAGTTGGCTCAGTTCTCTCAACATCTGATTAAATAACATTATTATTATATATTCGTATTTTTTCAGATTTTTTTCACACATGTTTAAAATCTAATAGAGGCGATTTTCGAAAAAAAGTATTTTGACAAATTTTGGGCCAAAAAGTGCCTAAAAATGTGGTTTTTTGAACCTTTTTTTACACAGTGATGCGTAATCCTTTGTAAGACTTCAAGATTTTTTAAAAGAAAAAGTTTTAGTCAAATTTGGGCCAAATTTTGAATTCATGGAAGTTGCTTCATTAGATTTTAATTCCACTTTTTTGCCTTAATTAGCCTTAGGTTGCTGTATTTTAGGATCGGAAAATGCTATTGGCTTGAAATCTTGACTCTAGAAATAGACAACAAAGGCTTACAGTCAGCTTGTGAATCAAAAATGCTCAAAATTGGCAATAACATTGCTTTACTAAGTGAAAAGTTTGAATGTTAAATGAGCTTTATAGAGCGGTGATTGGCTAGTACAAAACATTCGAACCGGCACCTAAACGTCAACCATAAAAATAAACAATAAAACCCAGTCGCTTTCGCTTTCATTTTCAAGCCATAGACGACATGGTTTTGAAGGTTTTGGTTTAACAACCAGGCCAGATCATCACAATCACCATAACCCCTTTAGAATGTAAAGTTATAAAGCTACCCCTCTCCCCCATCTACAACAGGCTGGCGCATTATCAGTGAATATAAAAGAGCTGATAATAGCGAGTTTGTATTTGCACTTTTTAGGGCGGTAAAGTGACTGAAGCGATTTGGAAAAACCCGCAGTTCTGACCCGCAAAATCGAGGACAGTAAAAGTGCTGATTTACCGTCTCCGTCGCAGAAAAACACAAATACATAAACTCAGTAATATACAGGGAACGAGATTGGGAGTTAAGTTTTCATTTTGAGACATTCTTTTTTGTTTAGCAATGATATCATTTTTTTTCAAATTAATTTTGGGTGATAATTACAAAATGTTTACTGTGTCATAACAAAAAAACCAAAGTCAGCGCATGCTTAACAAAAAATATTTGAAATAAATATAAATATCAGCTTTTACCAAAGTTACGTAACTAAGAGAAAATCGCCATTTCGGAAGTAGACGTTCATTGGTGTTGTTGAAGGCGAATCCTTCACATATGTCTTATATACAAAACACAAGATAGAGCTACTCTGTCTCTTACTGAAAACGTGGCTTGAGAAAGACAAAGTACCTCTATCCTGTCTTTTACATAAGATATCTGCAAATTGAACTTTTTCTTCCACAATGGCGGAAGTTTTCCGTAAATTTTTTAATGTTCTTCACAAGTATATTCCAACAAGAGTGGTTGCTTATAAAAGCAAGTTTGACCAGCATCTGCATCAACATTGCAAACCATTTCTTTAACATTGGTGTATGTTTCCTGCCATTTACTTCCTTCTACCGTAAATGCTTGGTTTCTTTTTCCCATTGATCTAGCACTTCCACGTCGGCATATAACTCTGGGTCTCACAGAATCAATGTTCTCAATGTAAGAAACTACAAAATACAATGAGATGAAAATTACACATGGTTTTAGCTCACATTTCGTGCACCCATTGAAGTAAATTACCCCCATAGATTTAGGCCCTCTTGAGCAATTGCTTTGAGTTTGGTATCCCAATATGAAAGAAACGAAATCGAGAAATTGAGCTCTTACAGTAGGTTAAAAATTTATTAACAATGCAAAATATTCATCAACTTTGAAAATACAGTTGAGCGTCAATCAAAACAGCTAACTACCAGCTAACTACCCACAAAGAACAGGTAGCCTCGTAAAATTACAAAACTTTAGGCCCCAATATCCCTAACTTGGCACGAGGGGTAAACCACTCAAAAACCATTCAATTTTGTACACGTTTTTTTGAAACATTCGGTAGAAAAATTGACTTACTTGTTTTGCATGTTCCTGAAATTAAGCTTCCATATGATGCTATAAATAAGAAAGTTTTTCAAGGTGAAGTATTCCAAACCAGATCAATTCTGAAAGACGTACTACACACTTTTTTAGCGTCTTACTCCTGGCTGGGCTCTGTAGGGAATAATTCAGGAGGCGGGATAAATTTGAAAACGGAGTTCAGTTCGGGGCGTAGTAAACAGTGGCGGAGGTGTTTTCAGTGTTCCAAAACTCTACCGCCACTATTTTTTCCGTAAACCACCCTGACGCCCTGACTCTGCGCATATACTTTATCCCGTTTACTGACCCTCTAAATGGACGATAGCATCATCTAGGCTCGGTTGCGCTATTTTTTTTGCCAGTTTTGAGCTTAAAATGTTCTTACTAGTGTTATCCCAGCTGGCACACAACGTTGGCACACATGGACGCTGTGAACGTTAGATAAACGTTGAAACAACGTTGTGTGCCAGCTGGGATTGAAATCAATTAAATTTAATGTTATACAGAATAAGATTGGTTTATAAAAGTTGGTCCTCACGTCAAAAAATTGATGGAATTTAATAATGAAGTTGGATAACCCATAAATCATTTTCATAATACGGAGAAATGTGAGGTGAGGGAATGTATAGACGATGTTATCGTCCGTTACAATGATAGTAAAGGCGGGAAAATATGGCGGTATGGCGTTATGGCGGTATACGGGAAAAAATCGGCGGGAGAGTTTCGAAGAAAGACTGGCAACTCTACCGACTGTAAACTCTTTTCGGTAAAAAAAATCTGTTTGCGAATTTTCTTCGGCTTCGGGCTTTTTTCTTAGATAGTCGTGATTCGTCTTAGACTATAACATAGTCTAGGGAATGTATTGAGTCATGGTAGAAAGTGAATGAATAGAGAACTCAAAGAGATGGAGGAAGGAGAAAGGATCTCGAAGAGTATGACGGGTAGGGTTTTTGTTTATTCAGAGAAACTATGACTTACTTTGACAACAATACTTCATTTTAAATCCATGGAAAATATCACATGTTTGACGTTCACTATACGCCGCATGATCATAATCGCCCCACATATGCTCAAGCTGATGAAACGTTGTCTCACTTTTACCATTCTTCAAATGTCTCAAATTTTTGGTCACTGAGTACGTGCAGTCGGAGTTCGAAACCTCAAATTCTTGTCCTTCTCTGACCATAATGATGTTGGCAGATTTGACGTGAATTTTACGACCGTTTGTACATGAAACATCCTTCTTGAGACCGTCTTTGCAACCATTGCATATTTGGACTAAAAGCGATATAGAAATAATATTATCAAAGATTTTCATGATGTTTATGACGTAACATTTTCTCCGGGAAACACCCCCGGGTTTTACCAGTAGTTGACAATATAAGCTAGAGAAAAATTGTTTTAATTTGCAACTACTGGTAAAATCCGGGAAGTTTCCGTAGAAAACATATCCGAACTTTACTTTTAAATTTAAAGTTAATTCCGTGAATAACATAACCTTTCCAAGAATTTTATATACGTGGGGACGGTTGAACCATGGTTAGTATTAACTGATGAATTTGAAATCTCGCTGACTTTAATCTTTTGAGAACAAATTATCTTTAATACGAGAAGTTTTATCTGGTCACGCAATAATTAGACACTAGGACTAGCCATAGCTTTCACTAACTGCCACCCGCTAATTAATACAAATGCTTGTAAAAACTAATTAATGCTAATTAAGGCTTTTTAATGCTTTATAGCTAAAGTCTGGAAATGATTTGGAATAGTTAGAATGATTCTTCTCAGCATTTTCTTTGAGATATCAATGAATAAGCTAACATAAATGAAACATATTTTTTTTCTAAAAATGTGAATCACCTTAAAGGAAGAAATTTTGGCGGGAATTTAATATGGCGGATGGCCAAAAAACTTTTTTAGCTGGAATTTAATTTGGCGAATGGACGAAAAAACTAAATTTGGCGGGAATTTAATTTGGCGTTTGCTGAAAATTTTATCCTTAAAATGGCGTAAAAACAGCAAAAAAAATGCAAAAACACCTTAAAAGAGATCATATTTTCAAAAAGTTTAATTTGGCGGGAATTTAATTTGGCGGATGGCGGAAAAAGAAATTTTGGCGGGAACTTAATTTGGCGGATTCTGGCCAAATCCGCCAAATTTTTTTTCCACTAAAATTTCTTCCTTTAAGGTACTTTTTACAAAGAATAAACTACGAATCTTAAAATATTCATTAGGAAAAGTGTCCAGGTAGAATCAATTACAGACAGTTACAGATACTAAACCAGTCAAAAGACGTGCAACTATATTTATTTCAACCAATTTGAAATATAAATGAAATATAGTAGAACCAAACAGCATAAGAAATGCTATGAGCCAGAAACATAACAAGCAGGAACAAAAAATTGACAGGTAACAACGTACTTAGGAGTTTTTCCAACTGTTTAACAAAGGATATCGTGATACAAAATTGTTTACATTAAATGGATTTACCAGTAATCTAGAAGCTGTAACAGCGTTGTGTAAAGGATGGAAGATGATAGGACGTAACGTGGTAATAGTATCAGTAACGAGGCAATATTGATGAGCAGGAAGCAGGTATTAACAGGAAATAGCGAACATTCAGGACTTTTTCCAACTGCATGATAAGGGATCTCATGAACAAAATTGTTTACATTAAAAAGATATGCCAGTTATCTTGCAGTTGTAACAGCAATATCGTGTAGAAGGATGGAAAATCATGACATAACGTGGTAATAGTAGCAGTAACGAGGTAATATTGTGTTGTCAAGGTAAACGAATCCTCATTCATAAAAAGCTTAAAGGGAAAATAAGAAACATGAAATTAGATGATATATGCTGAGTGTACTGAAATTTCCTCAAAAATAGTTCACCAAAAGTTCTTTTCAATCTTTGATAATAATTTCCCAAATAGTGCCTGGTAAGTATCTACGATGGCCCAGAAGGCTCAAAACACGCACTTCTAGTTTTCACGCAGTTCCAGTTCTTATAAAATTTGTGAACTGGAACTGTCTAGGGTCAATGGCCCAGAAGGCTCAAGTGACACTGCGCACTTCTGACTTTTTGTCACGGCGGGAAATTTCCAAGCGAGCGGCCCGCGCAATGAATTTTTTTTGGTCTTTAAAATGAATGTCGAGTTTGCACAAAACGAGTTAATATTTCCGAGTTTTTCATATCAAGAGTTACAGGTTAGAATTTCAGAATTAAGTGCTAGTCAGCAAAATTTCCCCTCAGTGGCAAAAATCGGGGAATTTTCGGGCTTAAATCGGGGAAGATAAATATGACCAAATATCAACTTTGTGAAAACTAGTAGTGCATGTTTTTGAGCCTTCTGCTGGGAACACCAAAATAACTCAAGTCGAGAATCTACAGGAAGGAAAATAACTCGAAAATTTAAAAGAACGAAATTAAACCGAGTTAAAAAACGAGAAATAACCCGAAAATTCAAAGGGAGGAAAATACTCAAGTTAAAATACCCGAAATAACTCGAAATTTTAAAGTCACGGAAAAAAAACCGAGTTACGAAATTGAGAATGAAAATGATGTCAATATTTATTTCCGAAAATAGCGTCATTAAACTCGTTTTTTTTCGTAACTCGGTTCTTTAACTCGAGAAAAATAACTCAGGATTTCTGAGCCTCTTTATTATCATCAACTCATATATTATTTATTAAAACTCGGTATCTATTTTGCTGACCAGAATGGCTATCTTTCGAGGGGGACTTTTGCGTCTCTAAAATAGTTTTAGAAGTGCGTGTGCAGTGTCGTCACAAAAAAACTCGGAAGTGCGCAGTGTCTTGTGAGCCTTCTGGGCCATGACCCTAGACAGTTCTAGTTCACAAATTTTATAAGAACTGGAAGTGGTGAGCCTTAGGGGCCATCGTAAGTATCAACAAGAACACAGGTTAAATATAAAAGATTAATAAAACCAAGTCTAAAAGTACAGAAAGAAAAAAATATTTGTATATACTTACTGTTGAAGTACCATAACATTGTAATTTGACTGTCAGCAAATTCACTGATTGGTATATGTATATATCTTGTTTAATCCGAAAGTCAAAAGTAAATGTGTATACTGGTATAAGTATTTTGACTGGAATTCCATTTTGACTGCAGGAGGAGAGAGCTTGAATTTGAAAAAACTTCCAGAAACTTCTCCATTCGATTTCCTGCATGTTGACCAATCGGGCAAAATTCTACAAGCAGAATAGAATCTACTGTCAAAAGCTGAGTAAAATGCCCGCGGCGCCTGCTATTATAAAGAAAAAGTTTTTAGGCTAGCAACTTTTTTTCTTTTTTTTTTTTTTTTCCTCAAAAATATATTTGCCAGTACCTCGTTTTAAACTGGCTTCCATGAAATACTAAAAAAATAATTACAGAAAACTAAATTCAATTTGTCACATAACAATTGGTCTCTGTAATTTGAATGTTACCACTGTCAATTTTTCTCTTGACAACACGACTCCCCCTGATGCATAGCACAGTTGATCGAATTAGGGCAAATGCAAGTTTCGTTCTGATCCAGTTGAGCGTTTGAGAATACAGATCGTCTCTTTTCTCAGCGAGTAGGGCAGCCAAAGCGTTAATAAAGTTTGCAGCTTCTCTCCCTGTGCCACCATTCGTGGTGAAGATCAATGGTGTGAAGGATCCTCGGTCAACTTCAATAATGCGGTGATTGTAGTGCGCCTTCTTTTCCCTTTCATTTGCTTCAAAAGCGCTTTTGAGGCTCTTCCTAGAGTACCGCTGAGCGTAGGCATTGAATACCCTAACGTCGAAAAATGCTCTTTGGCCTCTAGTCCAGAACCCCATAGCGCTTATATCCGCTCTTGCTCCTGGTTCACATATTGTTCCCGATGGTAACTCCTCTCCTGTGAGTGGCTCCAATTGTGGTTCGATCATAACGTCTTTTCTCACTTCGCCGATCAAATGGGCAAGAGTGTCTCGAATTTCGTTATGTCTCTGATAGACAAACCCACCCTTCGCACATGATAGCAAATGTTCTACGGTGTATGCTTTTCCACATGCACAGTGGGTAGGCAAGTGCTTCAGTTGCCAGCGGTACCGAATTGCGATGGCATCATAAAATTCTCTTTTCGTCAACGTAAAGTTCTCGTTTTGAAGAGGTAGTGCAGTCAGCCAATTCGAGGCGCCTTTCACTTGGGCAAGATCATTGGCTCTTAGTTCTTCAGGATTCATCTGAGAACGTATTTCTTCTAGTTTGAGTTTTTGACGGGCATCCTTTTCACGCATAACTTTGTACTTGATCCCATTTCCATTAAATTCCTTGCGTTGATTTGCATTGATTTGCGTTGATTTGCGTTTAGGCTAGCAACTGCCGTCCCGGAAAAAAAACCGAACATTTACGGAAGAGACTGATTACGGGTAGGCTTGCGCGACAAAACAAAACAAAACAAAACGCGCAAGAATTCGAGATTCTAGTTCAATATCTATGCGTGAAAATATAAGTGCCTCCTCGTCGCTGCGCTCCTGCGGGGGCAAAAATATTCTAATTACAATCGAGTCATTGCCACCGGAGGAAGCCTAAAGCTTCCGAGGATGGCATTCATAGCTTCACGCATAAGGAAGTTGGGCAAACATCTCATAATTTTGCGCGCGTTTTTCAGTATTTTAGTTCCGCTTAACGGTAGCATTCTTATCTTACGGTCTCTCTATTGTTTTATCATCATCAAAAAGACTTTTCCGGAGTTATTTTGATCTGATTACTCATTTTGAAATGTCAGTTTGTCTTTTTCTTATCCCTGGAGAGTTAAATGAATCTAAGGAAATTCCCTTTTCTGGGAAATTCCCTTTTTATACCACAAGTAGTTATTAAGCGCTCTTCATAGGTTAAAAATATTACTCTACTGAAAGCAAAGATTTATTATACACTGGATAAACGACTCATAAAACGATGGAGAGCGATCATTGTATTTTCATTGTTTCAGAAAACAATTGATGTTCTAGCTTTGTCCGCAAAGGACAACTGTCATGGCGGCTCGAAGATGTCTAATTTTCAAAAATGTTTATCAGTCTTATTTTTAAAAAGTTCTCTAGCTCTTTCTTTTTGTACATTTGCAGAAAAAAAGTTTGAAAGTAAGGCTAGCATTCCGAGCTGGATACATTTGTGAAATGTAATGTGAGAAAAACATCATTAGACAAGAAATTCACGCAAAATGCTTATAGTGACACGAAATTTTCAATTGGAAATATCTTTCCAAGACTGTCCCCAGAAGAGACTAAATTAACATACATAAGACTTGAATGTCTTGGCTCCACTGTGGTATGAAAATCCTTTGGAGGCACGTGGTGGCAAAGTGTTTTTTTGAGGTTGAAGTTTGAAAATTTCCGGTGTCAACATTAAATTTCTTATACACATCACGTCTTTTGCATCTTTCTCACAGCTTGAAACGTCATAACGACTTATAATTAGCAATTAAGTGGAAGAATCTGACTCTCACAGGAACGTTTTAAGTCTCTTTTGGGAATTGGATGAGTGATTTTCGATAAGAAATGCAATAAAAATGCTTCGAAAAATCATTTAATGAGGGAAGGAGAGTGAACAATAATATCATTACTGCGGACATAGCTAGTACACGAGAAATCGGCAAAAATCTGTTACTTGTATATCCAGTGTATAATAAATCCTTGCTGAAAGTAAGCGAACAGTTATGTTGCTAAACGTGTACACTAGTAAAATAACATATGAAGAACAGTATCTTCAGATATATACTCTTTTTATAGGAAAAACCAGTAAGTCATATGATTCTGGCTGGGCTGTTCTTAAATTTATGTGAGTTTTTCAACCTTAAATGTCAATATTAATTAAAATGGAAACATGTACTTCTCAGTAATTTCTGAAATCTGAGGTTCTACAGATTCTTCTTAATTTGCTCTTAGGTTTTGGCCAAATTTCAGCCTCGTATTCTTATGAAACTGTTCTTATAAAAAAACGTGTAAGACAAGGCACGGATGTCACTCTAAGTAGACTGTAAATCACTCCCTTGACACATTTGTTAGCATTTGAAAGAATTTTGTCTCAGATGAGAGGTCAATCTTAACAAAAATTACTGTAGGGCTAAGATCATTCCTTTTGAACGCAAATTCAACTCTATGTGTTCGTTTTGCTGCGGTGGCACCTTAATGAAAGTTATGGCTAGTCATAATGAGGATTTCTGAGAGTAGAATATTGGATTGACCCTCTGGATTAGAATTTTTATACGGTTAATTTTTCAATGAAACTTACGGTCTTCTTTGCATTCAAAATCCACTTCAAAATAATATCTTCGTGATAAAAGTAAATTATTCCATTTAGCACAACCATTAGGATCCAAAATTTGATCTTTCATTGCATTCGGATTACATTCTGATTGTCCGTTACAAACTTCACGCATTTTTTCGGTCACGTTATCTTGGCATGTCTTCATTTTGATAAGTTGAGGAATCACGAAACAAATCTTCTTTTGGTTGGGTCCGAAACGTCCATATTTGGCACTGATGATGTTTATTCGTCGGTTGCCGTAACATTTGATTGGATCTCTCTTTGGAAAATTCCCATTGCATGCGTGGCGCCGAACTAAATTTGGACAGAAAGAGTTAAGTTTGTAAATGTAATGCATTGAATGTAAGTGGAATTATTTTGACCGACTTCAAAATGAAAAAAACTTCAATTTTGAAAAAAAATCAAGGAAGGTGCTCTTTTTCTGTCTGTAGCAGACGCTACGCTTAACATTTTCGAAAGTTTTGAAAAAAGGGTAATACGAAAAGGTTTATAGCATATGAAGGGACTTGATGGAATATCTTTTTTCGAAATTTAGTAATTAAGAGGATCAAAGTATCACTTTATCGGGAGTCCCCCAGTGGTGTTTGTGATGGCGTGATTGAGGCTTTTTTTTTGCATGATCAAGATTTTGGCGTGATGCGTGATTGAGGCTCTCTCAGAACCAATTTTTGTGTTCGGGATGAAAGCAAAAATCTAGCGTGATAACTAGATTAAGGGTGCCGCTGGGGTTGGGGGCTTAATGAGAGTATGCAAGGTTCTATTTTTTAAGCAAAAAAAATCTAAATATCAATGTTTAAGTGAAAAATAAATACAAAACTTACTGAATGAAAAGCATTGCAAAAAGCAAGCTGAAAGCAAAATCAATTTAAACCAAAACATCTTGATCCAATCCACACTTTGTTGAATTTTCCAACTGAAAGTTTAATTTTGATGGAATCGCTAAAAATCTAGTCTCTTTTATATTAAAATTTTCCGTCGGACAAATCTGCAAGTAAAAGATTAATTGCGGAAGTGTTTGAAGCCTTTTTAACATACCATTATAAAATAATTGGGAAATTTCCCATCCCTGTTATTATTTGTCTGGAAACATACCAACGAACTGTTTTATCCGAAATCAAACCAGCAAATCCTCTTCTATTTTGACGTCGATATAACTTTAGGTTTCTATTTTATTAAAAACTTTATTCATGATATTCATGACGTAATCTTTTATACGGAAGCACCCGAGATAACCCGGAACTAGTGGCAAAATTTGCCACTAGTCTTTTGTTATTTTGCCACTAGTTCCGGGTTATCTCGGGTGCTTCCGTATAAAAGATTACGTCATGAATATCATGAATGACATTGAGAAATCACATCTGGTGTTTTCTACTGTATGTATTTTAATACCTTTTTAATTTTTTTTAATTAAGATTTTACCGACATTTTTCGGTTAGGTCAAGCAAAGACGTGAAGGTTTTCAACGCCTATCTCAGCTGTGTAAGTTTATTGTCTCAGCTTTAGAACTATGCAAGATTGGGATGAATTGACATTCTGAAATAGTTGAGGAATCTTCTTACTAAACTAAAATAATAAACACTTAATCCTTTGATTCAATTTTGGTATAGAGGTTCTTTGAAGCGCCTCCTTTTTGCTACATCCTCTAGAAGGCTTGCTTCTTGAAAAGAGAAAAAAAAACAGTAAAACACGGGGTTTTCGACTTTAAAAGGTACCTTCAAAACACTTCTGAACTGTAGTAGTATCAAGAAACGTATACTATATACTACACTAAAGTCAACTCAGACGAATTCTTTATTATGGGAAATCAGATATTATAAGACACCCACCGACGCAGAAAAATTAATTAAAATGGAGATTTGCCTTGAATATGAAATTTTATTGTAAATTTTAATAATCTAATTCTTTATTCAGGTGCAAATTTTCTCAAGTAAAATCTAATGATGCCGGAGACTTAGTTAGAAAGTATTTGCAAAAATTGCTGATTTTTTAAACAAATTCAATTCTAAGGTACTTTGCGAAATAACGTTTTCCTCTCCAAAGGTAACGAGTGCAACTAAAAGTTAGAAAGTTTATTCTGGAAAACTGTTTTCCCCAATTTCCCAAAATTTTGAAAACGATTAGACCCTTAAATATGCTTTGCATGTATTTTTTCTATACTCTCGTGACAGTGTCTGGGTTGGTTGACCTAGAAGAATTCAGACATTTTAATCTGTTTCAACATTTCACCAGTGCTGAGAACTAATCCTTGCAAATCCTCACGAAATTACACCAATTAAAAAACAGCTCATTTCAAGTTATCTCTCTTAGGAGTCTAGCAGACTGCGTATACCCCTCACTGAGATCATTTCTCGTTTGAAAAAACTAAAAAACATAGCTTTATTTAGATTTCTGTCGGTTTTAAAGGCTAACATTAATGCAGGGTCGGATACAGGAGGTAGGCTATCTTATTCATGGAGAGTAATTAGTTTCCATATAAGGTAATACGATAATAAAGTGCACTCTCCTCCATTGGTTATAGCCTCCCTCTGTATCCGAGCCTGTTAATGTAGAGTTTAGTCAATGAAGAACCTGTCGGATACTAGGGTAAAAGAAAATTTGCACCCTGAGAAATTCCCCTCAAAAACTTGTCCCTGGGAATCTAACCTCGAAAATTTGCACCTGATTCCCAGAAGTTTTACCCTTCAAAAACCAACTTGTCCCTGGGAATTTTTGTATATTTAGACTTGTGTATTAAAGGTTAAGCGATGCTTCAAGAGTGCTCTACATGGTGAAGGAGCAAGATACAGATACAGTCTAATTGAATTTCATTAGAATAAAATTTATTTAGAATTTGCAACTCTTGCATACAGAAAGCTGAAGCTTAAAAATCCCTAATTGACCTTGAAACCGTACACTGTCTGTCGAGATTCCGCTAATGATAAAAACAGCTTAAATTCCATTCCTACTCCCAGGTCAACGAAATTATGTTTTTGTCGGCGAAAAAACTGGTGCTAAAAGGGGATATTCCAATCGTAATAGTAGTATGATTTTAATTAAAAACAGCGATCTATCTTTATTAAAGCGCATTTGGAAAGAATTCCAAGCCAGAAAAACAAGTCTAGAAAACTTTTCATTCACACTGCGGATGATTTTCCCATGATAATAGTATCAAACGTTAATCTCGTTTTGAAACAATTTATAACGATACTAGCCATGGTATTGAGTTTAAACAGTTGCCGATTTTCTTTCGGCAATTACGTTTTAAGGCCTGGCCAAGTATTATAAAAGGGGATAGGTAGACTGTCAAATCCATATACATAAATCTCTGTGTACACACATTCAAAGATGTTTTGGTTCAAGGTGTTTTTATTATCTGCTTGCTTTTTACAATACATCTCATCAAGTAAGATATTTAACTTGAATTTACTTCAACTTTTCTTTGGGATTTCCAACTTAACGAAATTCTAATTTTTCAGAAGACACTGGGGGTCGGCTGCCAAAATCAATTAAAAATCCGGTTACGTTTTAGAACTCTAATAATCAGACTTCCTGAAGCAACTCAGTTCTTGAGATATGACTCAGTGCCTCAGGTGATCTTGGACCCTAAGGGCCACGAAAGTCCTCCTAGAATCTCTTAGATATTTAATCTTTATCTTGACCTTCAAGGAGGATTGGTAATGCAATGTTTGATTAGTCCTTATGACTAAGTTTTTTTTCAGCTTTTGTCACTTTCTGTCGGAAAATGTCAATGCCGACCAGCGGGGATAAATTACCATGGTCTAGTGATCTGATCCAGGTCGAAGGTGAACCACAGCATTGTCTCTACTTTACCTAAAGAGTATTTATGTTTTGAGTCTTAAGAATATTTATGTATTAGCTTAATTTCTAATCTAAATTATGATTTACATTTCAAGTTCGGAGACATGCATGCAATGGGAATTTTCCAAAACGAGATCCAATCAAATGTCACGGAGACCGAAAATTGAATATCATCAGTGCCAAATATGGACGTTTTGGACCCAACCAAAAAAAGATTTGCTTCGTGATTCCTCAACTTATCAAAATGAAGACATGCCAAGATGATGTGACCGAAAAAATGCGTGAAATTTGTAACGGACAATCAGAATGTAATCCGAATGCAATGAAGGATCAAATTTTGGATCCTAATGGTTGTGCTAAATGGAATAATCTACTTTTATCACGAAGATATTATTTTGAAGTGGATTTTGAATGCAAAGAAACGAGTACGTATTTTTGAGAGACAGCGAATAATCGTCAAGTTTCTAATTATACATTTTAACTTTCTTTTTCTTATCTTATTTTTCAAAATTACTCGAAATGAAAATTCGGCTATTCAGACAAAAAATTAAGTTCTTCACGCAATAACCGAGTACAGCGAGCTTTTCCCAAAAGATCTTAATATACTTGTTTCGAAAAGAAGCTTCTTGATAACTTAGATTTAATATAGAAAGTAAAAACGACTTCTATCTTTTTCTTTCAATAAATATAACTTTCTTTTCAGTCAAATTATGCTCAGGCTGTGAGAATCGCATCATGGAAAAACCAGTGACATGTCCAAATGGACGCAAAGTTAACGTCAAATCTGGTAAAGAACTGATGATTAGAAACGGACAAGAATTAGAAGAATCGAATTCAGTTTGCACCACTGATATCGCGAATGTCTTACGCTATCATACTAATGGTCGAAATGAAGCCATTTTTTATTATCATATGTTTTCGTATGGACAGTTTGATAGCTCTTTGGTGGATTATTCATATAATTGTGGTGTGATTCATGGATTTGAAATCACATTCGGCTGTGCGGCAACTAAAAGTAAGTTTCACTTCCCAGCTGACATACAACGTTGTGCCAACGTTCATTTAACGTTTCATAGATGTTATGAAAGTTAAATAGACGTTAATTTGACGTGTTTTATTTTTCCATTTGGGTAGTATTAATTTCAATGTCACGATCCGACCTGATTGTCCAGACAAAACAATCACAACTACGTTTCTTTTTGCTTAGAACGAAAGTGAAAGCGACTGGATTCTATTTTTTCCTCTATATAAGTGACGCTTGACTTTGGTGCGATTGTTTTACTTTAGGCAATCACCACGCTCAAAAGCTCATTTCAAGATTTTGGCCAAATTTCGCATATCGGCCGAAACAAATAGCGTATTTAATACAGGTTTATTTTAATATTTTATGTTAAATAGAACGTACTTTATCATCGTTTTCTTTTTCAGATGGCAATCCAACAGAAGATTCCATTAAAACAGGTAGCATGTTAAAATATTTTTTTTCTCCTATCTATTTCTGGAAAAAGAGATTTTCTATTGCAACGGGTACCCGTGACACAGGATTCCCATTATAGTTGAACCTTAAGGTTGCTGACATCCCTCGGATCCTACTCTTTAGAATACAGAGGCCTGGGCATGAGTTACGAGCTACGAATAAGTTTCAGAAGACTTTAATTTAGCTTGATTCATTGTAAAAAAAGTCCCCATTTGACATAATGGAACGAACACTTATTGATAAGTATAAGTCTGTGACTACAGTGGACCCTTAGCTAACTATTTCTCAATTTACCCTTGATCTTTCTCTTTAATTGCTGAGCATTAAGGGCTCTGACCATAGTCGAAAAATTGATTTTAGTAATTGAACATAAAAGTTATGTTTTAGGTTTTTTAACATTTTTAACAAAGAATTGCCTTTATAAATTGTTTTTTAATCAAATCCCTTTAGAGCAATTAAGAATTTAATTGCAAAAATGACGCTATGAACTTTAAAAAGACATTAATAATATGTTGCATTTCCTTCTTTTATAAAAAGTGCTAAGTTTTAATGGGTAATTAACCTTTTTGTTTCGAAGTTTTTTCAAACTATCCGCAAAGAATTGAACTGTTTTAAATTTTTCGGGAAAATTTTCTAAATTAATGCAGCAAAAGTTATGGCTATTTTTCTATGAAAAATTGGGATGATTAGTTGGGATGAAAAATTGGTCCAAAAGCGCACTATTTTCAAGATTTTGAGACAAATAAGCTTTTAGAAAAATTTTCCGAAAATCTTTCTTTAGTTCGCTAAAAGATACACCATCTACCGCAACAAAATTTTCAAAATGTTTTTTCTTCGCCGAAAATAAGCACTTCAAAGGTGAATAATATTCTTCGCAAATATCTTCATTTTCTTCTTCATCAATTTTTTTCATTGCGATTCTTAAACTTTCAGATATAAGGATAACTGGCCTAACAAAAAATTTATACCATGCCACAGTTTTGTGGGCTACATCAAGTAGAAATTTATATTTTGTACGTGGCAAATTAAAAAAAATCACTATGGTCAGAGCCCTTAAATAGAGAGACATCAAGCACTATTTTGAAGTCTTTGGTATGACCGGCCCAGGGATTGAACAACCCACAACTCTAGAACCGTTAATTTTCTAGAAAATTAAGAACCGTTTGGGGACGTTTATTAGGACCTTAGAGTATAAACTATGATGCGTTTTAAGCGATTAATTTGAAAATACTAGTATATCTTGTCGTGTTTTAGTTTCTTGGACCACTGTCAATACTAACAACTCACCGGCAACATGCTCTGATGGAAAATACACCATCATCTTAGCATCCAAACTCCGCGCATTTTCAACGCTTGGAAACTACTGGCAAAGAACATTTTCTTCAATCCACAAGAAAGTGTGCGAAGTTGACGGTTTAGCCATAACCAGACAAGATTTTCAAAATTTTCTCAGTCGAGATACGTTCTTGAATGCACATTACCTAGCCAGTAATGCCTGCCGTTATAACAGCCCAATTTTGATTGACTACACTTGTGAGTAAATCAAAGCACTTAATTTTCTTTATTTATATTTCTTATAGTACCATCTCATACACGCTTTTTTTTATAAGAATGGTGTTTTTTCATTTCATCATGGATATTCTTAACTTTTTGGCGAAAATCATACAAAAATATTCTTACGGTATTCTTAGGTTAATATCGAAATTGGCAATATACAGGTTAAAATGCATTAAAAACGGCATTCTTGCATTGAAAATGGCATTCTTAAGTTCAGTTGCTAAATTCCATGATGGTGATATTCTTACCATATTCTTAATTTTTTGGCCATTTTCATCATGGACATTCTTATCAAGTGTATTCTTATAAAAAAAAAGCGTGTAGATACTGAAACAAAAAGGGCTATAGATGTCTGGCTTTTGTATAAAAGCAAGGCGGTCTTCGTAGGATTTCCTACCATAGAATAGATCTTATCGGAGTTTTCGGTTTTTCTAAAAAAGCGATGCATTTTGGGATTGTTTCGGGAGTACTACAATAGAAATCTCTTAGGAATACCTCGAGGGAATTTTAGTTTTACGATATATCACTTTTTTGGTTATTATCGAAAAAATGCACAGTTTCGTATTATTTTCGCACCGCATTTGTATTTTAAATGACTCTATATTTTCAAAAAACTCAAATACCCATTTTATATATTTTTGGCTGTGTTAATTCAGTTGAATTTTTGCCCTTTTTACAAAAACCATAACCGTATAAGTTCAGCGAAGAAAAGCCCTAACTAGGGACCGTTTGGATGTGGTTCAAAAGGTTGACCCGGCGCGTGAGGCACATCTTGTAATAACCGCGCATGGGATTGAAATTTGGAGACTAGAATATTGTAAACGATATAATATCTGGTGGTCTTTGCAGATAATCTCATGCACGTTTGTTACAAGAAAAAAATATAAATATACGCTTAAATGACTAAAACATAAGATTTGTAGACTCTAAAATACCAAATTTCTTAGGAAAATACTTTCAAATTACTGAGAAAGTAAGATCATTTTAAGAACATTTTATAAATCTCAAAAAGTTATAAACATCCAAAGGCTCAGTATATTTTGGTGTAATCAATATAGCGTAAATACTAAAACATGAAATCTTTAGATACTTTAGGCGTACAAACTTTGGCGAGCAGAAACTTTCGCGAGGACGAAAAATCGCGAAATTCACGACATTTACTTTCGCAAATTTAACGGAAAAATATTTTTCGCGAGCATAAACTTTCGTGAATCAAGACGTAAAATTGAGAATTTTAACATGAAAAATAGCTTAGAGGGACAAATACTTCTTGGATTGGCTTGAAACACTTGTTCTTTGTCTTATTAGTCTTTTAGCAGGCAAAAAAGTGCCACAAAATTTATTCAAAGTTTGTAGTTTTACAGATTTTCTATTTTGTAGAAAGTTTTTTTGCGAGCATAAACTTTCGCAAATGGCCCTTCCTAGAAATTCTAAAGACATTTACTTTCGCGAAAATCGCAAAAGTTTCTACTCGCGAATGTTTGTACGCGTCGCCTAAAGTAATATGCATCCAAACACGCATCATAAAGTCCCTTTATTTAGAGCAAGCTTCAACCTCCAAATAGACTTCTTGACAATCTTTTTCATGATAGCAAAAGGTCACAGGGACCAAGCTTATCGGACAATGTGCACCCCCAAGCCCGTTTCGGCTTGACATACCATCAAGCGAACACTCGTGGTACTTGTCTCGACAACATGCGTAGAATAGCTTTCGTGACATTTCACCATGCTGTTTGTGGCAACTAGCTGAAGCATATTCCACACATAGCTGATTTATAGTAGTTGTGAAAGACGATTCAAGATGGTTGAGTAAATCGAAACAACTGCCTTGGTAAGGTTGAGTTGAGAGAAATACAACAGCGCTTAGAATGACGGTGAGATGAAAAGTCAACATTATGCTTCAGATTACTTCTTCCGCGAGTTGAAAACCTTAAAAAAGAGGAATTATAGTCATGGTTAAGAGTCAGTAAACAGAGAAATTCAATGATATGCTGCCTTAGTGATAAGTGGATGTCTTTTCACAGCCCCCCCCCCCCTGGCGTGTGAATTAGATTGAGGGGGGGGGGCAAAAAGTTATGATTGTGTGGCGGAGAAAATTTCCGATTTTTCACCCTCATTGTCTTTAACGCTATTTCTATTATATTCACTGATACGGCACCCTATTTTTAAACAAAATCATCCCAGTCCTATTAGACGAGCGCGGTCCTTACAAATTTGTCAGATTGTTTGGTTCTTACCCATCCCTTTAGAGCTTCAGCGTGGTGTGTAGAAAACAACCACAATCTGATCTCAGGCTAGATCCTGACTAGTTTTAAAAGTTTTAGAAGAAGGCAAACCTTTTAACCAGTTCGTTTTCCTCAATTCGTCCTTTGCAACTTTTACTTTGAATATTTGATCCCAAACTCACTCGCTAATACTCACAGAACGAATGGGTTTTTTTTTCACAAAAAACATCTTTATATAAATAATTCTTTTGACCTAAAAGTCAAAGAAGACGTTTTTTCCATGGCGTTCGTTTCCCCTCCCAACAATTATGAACACACGCCCATAAAATGGTAAAAATGTGTAGATTCCCACCAAAGATTCGAATTATTTTTTTGTTGAAAGATATTGAGCAGGAAAGGCTGTTTTTTTTATCAGCACAATTGGGGCGACCTTCCAGCGCAGCTGGTTTATTATCTTTTTCACACGCTTATGAAAGACGAACCGAATCCTATCTCACCCTGGGAAATCAGTTTTCACACGGCTGTGATTTTCCTGCGCAAGCGAGTTACTAAATTGAGAATGACGTTATGATTTTGCAAATAGACCTCACAACTTACTCACATAACTCGGTTTTTTCGAATAATAAGGATGTTAAAAGGGTATTTCCCGAGTGACAACAAGAAATAACCACAATGAATTATTAAGCAATTCGTATCTGATCGATAAATGAACCCAAGGAACCTTAATTATTACCTCTTGTGGCTTCTGCTATGAACCACATGATCCCGCACAGTTTGTGTGGAATTTTTGCTGTACCTGGAGTGGGTGCATAGAGTGACAGAAAATGATATTTAAAATTTTTTAAAAGAATATCTTTCAAGGAAGTCTTTAAAGCCATCGGATTCTCTTTTTTAGTTTTCGAATCTAAAAATGTTCACCATTTTGCATTGTGCTTCTGAGAAATTGCGTCCGAAAGTCTTAAAATGTACTTAATCTGCTTTAACAACGAACGACGCGTGTGTAAAATAAACTACATAATAAGTCAACTTCCAGAAAGCTACAAAACAATCACTATTAATATCTTATTGAAACGGGAATTTCCCTGTTGACACAGTGCACGATCCTCCGTGCACACAATATGTACGGAATTGTTGATGTGTCTGGCTGAAAGGACACACTTCGGTGAAAATGCAAAAACTAAGTACTTTGACCTTTATCATGAAGTAAACTGAAATGATGTCTCTAATATGAAAATGGATGCAATTGTAGTCGTAGAGGGCCAATCAGGTCAATTTAAACAAAATATCTGATTTTTTTTTAGCACTGCCTGCAAGAGTTTTAAGCTAACCAGTATGTTATGCCCCCAGCGGTTTGCGTGAATGTGTGAATGGGCTATTTTGGTCGGCTAGTTCGAAACACGGGTCACGGGTCACGGGTTACGGGGCACGGGGTACGGGGTACGGGGCACGGGGCACGGGGCATACAATTTACAGACCGGAAAAAATATAACGATATCATGACGTATAATTCATAACACGTACTACATAACACATATAATAGTATACTAGTATAGTATGTCTGAAACATGGCGTTCTAAATTTAGAACGCCATGGTCTGAAACAATTATATACGAATAGTATTATCATGAAAATTTTTAAAGAATCTGTCACCCACAAATTTTGACAAAATGATATCGAATGACAAAAATTATGTCAAAATCATGATATATAAGGCCTCTGAACCAATTTACAGCAAAATGTTTTTTCATACTCAATAGGATGCTAATCATGTGACTGGATATAGATGACATGTTTTAAAACGATTAAATGCTGCAAGATAGTGGTTTTAGAGATATATGAGTATAATTACGTCATTTTTATTAAAGATTCATAATGGTAGGTAGAAAATATTGACACATTTATAAAATACCATCATTTCTATGTTATTATCCATTAAAATTATATTCATACTCAAGGTGATGGAGGGGATATAATGAGATATGATTTAACAATAGCCGTACTATCATTTTCTTGAGAAAGCTCGCTTTTCAGGCGATGGGAATTGTAATATGTATATGTATTACTTACGTATAACATATAACATGCATATAACACTAAAAGTGTATTATTGATAATATAAGCTTATTATATGTATGTAATATGTTGCGGTGTTTTCTGGTCTGCATTATACACGACGCAAACTTCGAAAGCACGTGGAAAGCACGTGGTTAGGTTTAACGTTTTAAAGTCATACGTGGATAAAATACTTTAAAATTGATTTTTTCGATAACTTTTAGTGTTTTTAAAACATTTTCTGTTTGAATTACTTTGATCTGAGCTGCCCCGTCACCCCGTGACCCGTGCCCCGTAACCCGTGCCCCGTGACCCGGACCCGTGACCCGTGACCCGTGACCCGTGTTTCGAACTAGCCGCTAAAAAAAATTGCGTGAATGCGTGAATTAAAAAAACTTGCATGAACGTGAAAATCCACTTTTCGATTGCGTGAATGCGTCAATCTGCCCTGTTTTTAGCGTGAACACGTGAATTATCCCTTTTCACCCAAATTTGTGCGAATTTCCCCGATTTTTGAATATTTCCCCAATCTTTTCCGAAAATTTCCCCGATTTCTCAAAAAATCGGGTTTGCGTGAATTTCAAGAAAAACTTGCGTGAATGCGTGAATTTTGGGTCCGCTGGGGGCCTCATGTTAGATTATAAGCAAAAAAAGCCAAAAGTAATAAACGCACTGACTTGGAATTACAATGATGACAGGGAATCTCCCACTTAACCATACAACGAACCACAAGTAGTTATTAAACTTAAAGAGTCTGTCAGATGGAGTGACCATTCAAGGTTAACATAGTTGGACATACATAAACCAATATAATTTTTGATGTATCTGAAAAGGATGCAACGAATATCAGAAATGTAATGGCAGAGTCTTGATAGTAGCATAAAATAGCTAAAAAATCTGGAGCATAGAGTTACTCTCCGAACTCAACATTGTTAAATTATCAGCGAGAGACTATTAGGGGTTTTTCCTAGTGAACATTGATCAAACAAACCACAAGTTGTTATTAAGTATAGAGAGCTTATGTAGAAAATTAAACTTTTCTCTATCATAATTTGTTATTTCTCTGAAAGAACAAACTTATTCACTAATTCATAATTTTTGCTGTGTCCGAAGAGGATGCAATACTTACATAAAGAATCAATGGTAAAAAAATTCTCGAACTGAACTCGGAAGACACAAGGAAAAGTGATAGTATTTTCGATACACGGTTTTTTTATAAGAACATCCGAAATTCTTGAGTGTTCTTAAAAACTTTTCGAGATTGAAGCCTAAAATTCCTGGGCTAAAAATGCTCTTAATATGCTCTTAAACGTTCACCATTTTGTGAGTATTTTGTTCAATTTCTTAAGCAATCGCGTGTTTTAGAGTGCGCAAAGCCTTAAAATATTCTTAACTTGTTCTTAATATTTTGGCCATCGAAGCCGTATGTTCTTATATAGTTTGCTCTTATAAAAAATGTGTGATGGCGTAAAAAATATAAAATAAATCAATAAATCAAAATTAAATCAGAAATAAATTAACAATCTTTCGAAAAAAAATTGTTGACAATGATTTTAATTATTAGTTCGTTTTAATTTGAAAAATGTTTTCGATAAAATTACTCCTATTCATAAGTCGAGATGGGAATAAAAGCTATAGAAATAAGAAAAGAAATCAAAATCATAAATTAGAAATAAATCAAAAATAAATCAAAAATAAATCAAAAATAAATCAAAAATAAATCATAAATCTCGTACACCATTTTTCGAGTGATTTTCCTCTCGGCTTGGGTTTTGGCGTTTAAATTCAACACGCCATTGTACTAGACCATAATTTGCGCTAGTACTTGTAATTGCTGGCTTAGTCATTTCAGCTCGTTTCAGTTGGAAGACTGTCGGTGGTTCGTCTGTGATGATGGACCATGTCCCTTGTGTCATCCATGTGACGAAACGCAACTTTTGTCAAAGCATAAGATTTTGTCACTTTTTTCTCCAGTGCCTCTGTTAATCAAGAATGTAGTTAGGGCATGGAACAGTAAGGTACAGAAGAGCCTCTATAGCTCGAATACGCACGGAGAACGCAAAGTTGTTCTAGTTAGAAAAACTTCGAATTATGGAGTTTATGTATAAGGGGCCGTCCACATAGTACGTACGCACTAAGGGGGAGGGGGGTCTTCTCAAAAGCGTATGCTTGCGTACAGGGGGAGGGGAGAGGTCAAAGGAAAATGTACGTACGCAGAGAAATTTTTTTCATAGCCCTTTTTCGCTTGTTTTTTGTCGACTTTTACGCTTGTTATATGCATCAAGGAAAAGAAAAAGTTTCTTGATAAACATTGAGTTTCATGTATGAAATAAAGGTCCGAACCAAACGATTTGAATTCGAAATTTTCTTCAACCGAAGGGGGGGGGGGGGGGGTTAATGAAAAAGTACTTACTTACCACAGGGGGGTATAGCCATTTGCGTACGCTTGCGTACAGGGGGAGAGGGGGTACTCGATTTTCAACATTTTAGTGCGTACGTACTATGTGGACGGCCCCTAAGGCATTGCTGTATGAAGGGATCACAAAACTTGTTTGACATTCGATTTATAGAAAGTACGAGAGAGACAGGCTCGGATACAGAGGGAGGCTATAACCGAAGGAGGAGAGTGCACTTTATTGCGGAACGACCGTTTTGAGGGCGCGAAGCGCCCGAATAGGGAGTGTAGCATCCTTTCTCTAGATCTGGGCGTGTGGCGTAAAAAATTTGTATATGTTATATGTACGAAAATTTCAAAAAAAATCGTAGGGTGACATATCGACTTTGCTTCGTGTTGGATGGGATCAATTTTCTGTAGCACTATTAAAAGTATCTGTTTTGTAAAAATATTTATTGCAATAGAATATGATTGATATCAAAAGTATTATAAAGTAAGACTTTTGATTAAAATTGCAACTTTTGTACAATTAATAGTAAGAGTGTCAAAGCTTTATCTTCTTTGCTTTTTTCCCGCTTCTTCCAGATGTCTGGGCCCAGTCTTTTTTTCTGCGTTTCATTTTCAAAACAACAAAGATGGCCCTGAAAACCAACGAATTTTTTCTAACTTTTGGACTGATTATGGCCCATTGAAAGGTAAATCTTCATTCTTTTTCACCTTTATAGTTTCAACTACCTTTGGAATGTTACATTAGTACTTTTTCTTTGTGTTGACTTTTTTGTTTATAAATTGGATTTCATCTCACAAAACAAAATGTATTTTTCTCGGCCATGTGTTTCATGGATATCACATGGCCATGTTTTCTTTCCACAGGCTTATTTTTATTCATATGGGGCGTGTGCTTATTTCATTTTACTCTATCTATAATTATTTTTATCTCTTCTGTCTTCAGGGTTCAGGTGAAGGGGAGCTTGCCTTGATTGATGTGATGATGGGTGACTTTTACCGATCGGCCGACTGGCTGAATCAGCAGTGTTTCAGAGTTTTGGTGGGTGAACGTACACAACAAAGAAGCAGCATAAAACCAAAATATACATAGCATTATGACTGTATGAACAGATTGTGATTGATGGAGAATAATAAAATGGTCCTGCTGAATATAAATTGTGCCAGTTCCATGTTATTCCGTGCAATGTTTACGAGACAAAAGAGAAGACTGTACTGGAAAACAGAATCAAAATGATAATTACTAGTTGCTATTTTCGTCATTGAAGATTTCTTCAATATTTATTCGATAATAATGGAATCATTTTGATTTGGCTTGATTGATTGTTGATTCCAATCGCTTTCTTGCTGACTCTCGAGAGATTTTTGTTTAACATTGGAGCTTGATCATCATCAATTAGAATAATGCCGATTTTATATTTGTACGATAAAGTGATAACAAAAGCATGATTGATGACTTTAGCCCAAAAGACAACTTAAATGATAAAAGTACCTATGGTATATGTTACTTTTGATGCTAGCTCGAATATATTTTCAAACAAGATATCTTTCACAAAAAAGTGTTTTTTACTGGCAAATCAACTTATATTTTCATAAACTCTTTGACGTGAGATTGTAGATAACGCTTGTTATTATATTACCGCCTAATAAAATAGTAATGGCATTACTTTATGTACTTATATGAATTATAGAAGTTTTTGAATTTTATTCTGCAAGGCAAGGTTCTAGAAAAAATTAGTTTGGACTGGTTTGGATTGATTTTATAAATGAAACATTGGGAACATCTTTTTGCCGAACACACAATATCGCAAAAATAGACTCACAAAAAGACCAAATTTCATCACGCAAAAAATCTCACTATTCTTGATAAGTTACTGGAAATTATTGCTAGGATGCTGGTTCCTTTTCGAAAAATTGATACTACATTTGAAGTGAATGATATCATAAAGAGGTAGCACATTTAGAGAGATTGTATACTAGGTTCTAATGGCTGAAAAGCTCAAGATCATCTTTCAAACTACGCACTATTCTCTTTTAAATTTTGAAGGGAAATGTATAATATAATTTTTGAATTGTTGATAAATTTGTCTTTGTTAAAGTTTTATAGAGAGCTAAGTAATTGTTTCAAAAACTCACTAAAAGATGGGATAAAAGTCTTTCAATTTATTCTGATAAACTACCAGCCTAAAGCCTAATGTAATATCTTTGTTGTTGGTCATTCAGCCATTGCACAAGAAACATGTGTGTTCTTTTTTGTCACTTGCACTATTTTTTATAAGAACCAGTAAATTTTTTTAAAGGTTTGCATGGTATGCAGAGGGGTTCTAGGTCCCCCCAGAAAATTTAGCCCCCCCCCCTAAAAATTAGGTACCCCCTGACATAAAACCTCTCAGCCCCCAGTAGAATATAAATATAACGGGACAGATGTTTAAAAACTTTCTTGATATAAAAGTTGGACTAAAACAATGAATCTGTGGATTGAAAGCAGAAAAAGATTACTCCCAATTTTAAACAAAGCCAGCTCCCAGATCTTTCACATGCAGTTGTAGGTCCACCCAGCAATATAGGTACCCCCTAAAAAATTAAATTTTGCCAGCCCCCAGCCAGAATATGGTAAAAAAAAAATTAGGTCCCCCCTAATCTCTGGGGGGGTTCATACCATGGTTTGGCTGTCCTTTTTTTGCACTTTGAGCCTGAAATTGTTTTTGAATTGCTCAAAACCCGGCGTATTTAATTTTTGAGCCTCGTATTGTTCTTATAAAATTCTTATAAAAAAAAAAGAGTTGAGTGGGAAAACATTATCAATAAAAGTTTGACTTATAAAAATAATTTGTTAGTGTCGAAATTTCTTCGCTTTGCGAAAACGGAAGGTCGTTCCGCAACCCCTTTTATGTTGATTATCGTATTACCTTATATGGAAACTAATTACTCTCCATGAATAAGATAGCCTACCTCCTGTATCCGACCCTGAGAGATGAACCTTCTGATGAACGGAACAGGCCCTATTCAGGACAGCATTCATAGGGAAATCACTGCGCTTACCTGACGTGACACATCGAGTTGCTGGTGTATAGTAACTATACTCGAACGATACTCGGAAGGACAGTGTATTCTCGCATGGTCGAACCTAACAAGTAAAGCAACCACGCCACAAAACCAGCTTCCAACACTCATGTATCAGAGCATAATACCCAAACCTCCTCGCATGACCTGGGCGAACTTACATTCATTTACCAAGTAAATCACAGCACAAATCGAACTTCCGTTCAGGAGGAACGGAAGTGAAGACCACTACACTACTGAGGCACCCAAGCGGTTTGCGTGATGGCGTGATTGGGACTTTTTGTTCGCGTGATGGCGTGATTAGAGATTTTTTTGGCGTGACGGCGTGATAGGGCAAAAATTTGAGGCGTGATGCGTGATTTGGGCTATTTTTCGCTATTTTTTGCGTGATGACAAATTTTAACGATTTTCGTGATGCGTGATGGAGAAAATTTTTTTGCGTGATGGCGTGATTAGGGGTGCCGCTGGTGGGGCCTCACTACTGTAGAATCGATTTAAAGAGGTTCGAGTTAAAGGGAATCCACTTTGTATCTCGCGCTCAATAACTATCGGAAGCTATACAAAAGCTTACTTACACCCCTGTCTCACAGCCCCGGTGGAACTTTTTTCCCACAGTGAGGATAAAAATTCCTATCGAAATTCCAATGGGGATAGAAATTCTCTTGTTCTAAGTTAAAAATATTCAGTGCGAATTTTGAACGGGGATGAAATTAAAGTCAATCTCCCGTTGGGGCTGAAATTATAGGGTATTTTCCCACCAGGGTCGAAATTTTGGCCAGATTTCCCAGTGCGAGGCTGGGATCCCAGCGTTTCTGTGACTCAGGGGTGTTTAATTGTAGCGAGTGTAGTAATTTTTAGCGTAGACTTCTCGGAACCAATTACCACAGCAAGGCCAGAGGGTGGAAAGCTTTTTTATCAGCTTTTTTTCATTCTGGTGTTATGTTTAGATTGCGATAAGAAACGCATGAAAAGGTATTCAAGTACCCAAACCACATTCTCCCTTCAAAAGATCATGCGAAGGAGAGCGCGTGTTTGGTTTATATATCTCCTCCTTCTATGTTGAAATCTGTTTTTCTCATACTGACTGATATAACAATTTTTCCAGAATCTAAAAAAGAAAGTTTCTGACTAACTTTGTCAAGAGCTTACACTGTGATTTTCTTTGATTTTTGTTGAATGTATTAGATGGATAAAGTAATGGTTATTATGTTGAGCAACTGTAAAGTATAATTTAAAAAAAATTAAAAATTAAATCTTGCGCTAGAAACTTGGATGGCTTAAAGCAAGTCTTAAAAACCTTACTCTTTAAGACCAATATCAGCCGTATTCCGAGATCCATTAATATAGGGCTAAAAAGGCTTAAAAGTTCCTCTATAGCTTGAAGTTTATAAATCAGGTCGTGACCTAATTAAATATCGCCCCACAAATTAATAATCGAAGAAAATGTATTCATGATGTCAAAATTTCATCCAAATTGATGACGTCATGAATCGTAAAATTGCTCTGATATTAAAAGTAAATGGTCAATCTTAGACCAAAGATGTATCCAACTAATATGTAAGTTTTTGGGCAAAAGTATTTAAAAGAATTTGATGATGTCAGCGGAAATTTTGATTTTTCGATTTTTTCCACATTTTTCTCACGTCATCAAAATTTTTACTTAGAGAGTTAGGCATTAATAAGATGAATATTTTGGTTCAAATTTGACAAAAATTCGACATATACTTTTTAAATTATAGCTATTTGGTGATTTATGACGTCATAAATTATGACTCCTAATTTGTCCTTAGTTATTAAATTTTAGGATAATAATTAATTACGTCACAACTGGATCCTAAGGTGAACTAAAGTGAATCCCTGAGAAAGGGAGCTATATTGTCCTCAAATTTGGGATTTGCATTGCAATTTGGGGTAACATAACCATGGTTTGCACCTGCGAGAAAATTTCAAACAGGTTCGAACTAGCGAGATTTTAACTGTAATTCTTTCGGCCTTTAAAGGTTTTATTCTTAAATAAGAGTGAAATTGTTGCTTACTCATCAATTTTAATTGTTGCTTACTCATCAATTTTAATTCACAAGCTTTTTCATATTGGATTGACAGAGATGTGGAGCAAGATTGAGGAATAGTAAAAATAAAACCTTTAATTTTGATATTCAATTTAAATTCTTAAGGGCTCTGACCATAGTGTATTCTTAATATTTGCCACGTACAAAATATAAATTTCTACTTGATGTAACACACAAAACTGTGGCATGTTATACATTTTCTGTTAGAAAGGTAAATTATCCTTGAGTCTGAAAATTTAAGAATCGCAATGAAAAAAATTGATGAAGAAGAAAATGAAGACTTTTGCGAAAAAGAGAATTTCAAATTTGAAGAGCTTATTTTCGGCGAGGAAAAAACATTTTGAATTTTTTTTTGCGGTAGATGGTGTATCTTTTATCGAACTAAAAATAGATTTTCGGAAAATTTTTTAAAAAGCTTATTTGTCTCATAATTATAAAAAAGAAGATAGTATCACATTTTATTAACGTCTTCTTAAAGTTCATAGATTCATTTTTGCAATTAAATTTTCTGAACCTAATTTTACGCAACCCTTTTGACTCAATGTCTAACAACCTAAAGGTTGTCTGAAATATTTTCGTTAGAAAATATTCGCTCTGTTTTGTATTTTACAGCTCATATGATACAAATGGTGAAATGAAGATGGAGATAATGAAGAAGATTTGATCAAAAAAGACGGTGAAGAAATAAATACTTCTGAAAACAACAACTGCTGGCCAGTTCGTGACACACTAAAGAAACAATATTTTAACGACGAAAATGGAAGAAAATCGATTTTACAAACGGCAACGATCGGCCACCGTAAGTCTTTAATTGTTAAAATCTTTTACACTTCTTTTGGCTCTGTCTGCTTAACACTCCCTGTTGTGTCTGTTTTTATTCTACACGCTATCTGATATTAGTGGCCACCTAACCAAAGCTCTGGAGTCGGTCAATATCCCATCACCATATGTGAGAGAAATTCAAAATAAATTTGATGCATAACCAACAATCTAGTCGGGTACGACTTTATACTATTTTAGCAAGGCTCAAAATCACAGTTTGACCCGAATAGGATACTGTTCCTGCAAAATACCCTAGCACGGTCCAACGAAGTTCCGCACTTCAAAGATTTAGCGTGTTGGTAGACTAGCAAACTAGTCTGTTAATTTATTAGTTCAGAGGTTGGGTATTAAAGTGCGACTGGCATTTGCTGTTGTTTTCTGATAGCAAACGTCTTCATTATTTTCATAACACGTGTTTTTTTTCTTTCAACTTTGACCAAGACCGAATTACAGTAGAATTCTGGTTATTTGAGCCTTATTTGTTTGGCATTGGTTTTCTACTTAGTTCTGGGATTTGCTTACCTAACTCTAGTTAAAAATCACTCGATTATACGAACCTCAACTATTTCAAATTTCAGTTTTTCGAGATATTCACCGCGGGGAAAAAATTTTAAAACGAAATATTTTCCTGATAAATAAAGCACAGGTCTATCCTTTTTATGTACCTCATTCATGGACAGTATAAAATGCAACACAAAAGTTCTCCGAAAAGCAATTTCTCAATTTCTTCATAAAAACCAAACACAGGGAATTTCAAATTCGATGAGAAATGATGCTTTCTGCTATTGGAACTCCCGGTTATATGATGCAAATTCATATCGCCTTTGAAACTTTGAATTTAACCAGTTGCAACCCCTTTCAGTTCCTATATAAAATCAATAGATTAAAGTTCTTAAAGAAGGTTTAAAGGATGTTTTTCAAGTAAGAGAGAACAATCGAGTCCAAGCAAAAGTTTACTGACTTGAAATAGAGGGGTAAGATTTTGTTGTTTTTGTTTTTGAGTAGGCATTCTTGGTATTTCAAATCTTACACAATACTCTTTGGCACCATGCTCTGTCAAATAGGAATTTCAGCTTTTCGTCTAGTGGAACTGATGAAAATCCACACAATAATCCCAAATAAGTCTAGGCTTTAACTTAAGAGCACCTATTTATAGATATTCCATTTGACGTTAGGTGTTAAGAGCCTGTTCTCACAACACTGATGAAATACCAAAAAAACTGAATACATAGTACTGTAATATTCAGTACTTTAATAAGGTCCTTCTAGTGTAGCGTGGGCCTAAACTTTTGTCTTTTGGGTACTCTTACTGACGTAAAGAACGACTTAAAACACTTCAGAATTGTGGTTTCATTTTTTTATTTTCGTTTTTATAAATTTCGTTTCTGCACGTCTCTGAAAGGTATTTTTACACTGCGCTTAAATTGTTCACAGTTACACTGCTTCAAACTAAACCAGGAAAAGGACATCAAATCAAGGTTCTTTTGAGCAATAGCTTTTATCATTTTCTGCATTTTTGAAAGAAGAAGATAATGGTTGATTTTCTGGACGACAACCCAACCCGATATTTTTTCGGAATGAAGTTTCAAGTCTATCGCATAGTAGGTCATTTTTTCAAATTTCATTTTCTTTGGCTTTTACATTCTTTCAAGTTATGAAGTGTGTTGAGCGGTGAAAAAGAATGCGACTATTACTTATTTGATTTTTCCCTTTCAAGTTATGAAGGTTAGTAGAAAAATCTGTTCTTTATTCAACACTTTTCAATTTTCACTTTTCAAAATATGACTTACAAGTACAAAGTACTGGTGCAGACTGCACAGGTACAGGATAGGTAGAAAAGACATCTCCGCCTAAATTTCCGTTAAGAAGTGAACCAAGTCCCTACTCTCAAATGGTGAATTTTATCGCTTGAAAGAGATGAGAGAACAATTGTTTGTTAAAATGGTTGCCAATGTATCCATAGAAATTTCCCGATCTCGTTCCAAGTGCAACTTGCACCACTTTTATTGATTTTAATAATGTACGGGGTACAGCGATAATGGACTGGGTTCGAGTTTGGAATCTTATTGCATAATATATGCAGAAATCTATTCCAAGGGGGTTTAATTGCGGCCTTGTTAAACCTTAGCCTTTATTTTAATGGCTATGTTATATCTCCCTCCAAACTTGCGCAGAATCCCGCAGAATTCAGCATATACAAACGCAACCATTTTCAGTAAAGAACCGGTATAAATTTAGATGATTTATGGGATCCTTTGTTAGGAATGTTTCTATTTTAAAATCTCATTCGAAACTTGGCAGATAACTTGTTTGGCGTCCTTTATCGATAGAGCCTTGTTTCGAGTCATTAAAGGAGTCATTAAGCTACAATTTTTAAACAAAAAGAATACTGATCAAAATCCATCAAACAGGAAATCCTTTTTTTTCAGATAAGCTGATACTTGTTTTCTATATTTAAACTTTTGAGACCTTTTGGTTCGTGGAAGTTATGATTATCAAAGATAAACCATGCTTGAAAAGGCTTGGACAAGTTCTAGGTAGCATCTGTTATTTGTAGAAATATCAAACATCACGTCTGAAAGAACATAAAACGTATCTTTAGGGCCGCGTCTAGGGAAGACTGGAAGGGGGCTAGTGCTTGTAAAGTTGGCACAGCCATTGATATAAATAATAAAGTCATTTGATTGGCTTCCTCTTGCACTCTTCAATATCTTTCAAACCGGAAGTCAAAAAATATTATTAATACCGTTACATTCATAAGTATTAATTTTAAATGATAATGGCTGTTCGAAGGAAATGCCATTATAATGTCACGATAAATCTTTTGAAATGTAGCCAGTCAGGTTTCCCGGATATTACTTGAAATTAAAAGTGATCACATTCTATTTGGCTTATTATTCTAAGGTCATTATTATTTTGTTAGTTTCAGAATTACCTTGTTCTATTTGGAATGAATGTTTGTATTGTATATATTTTTTAAACATTTATTAGAGTCCCAGGGGGGCATTTGACAGTTTGGAAAAGAATAAAATTGACATCCAATTTTGGGACCTTAAAATGTAGGGCTAAGTAAAACGGGATAATCCACTTTTTTCAAATTTATTTCACATACACATTTATTTCTTTTGTCGATTTTCGTAGAAATTTGCCCCAAAATTTTGTATTTAACCCGCTTTTCTTACTCGTCTGCTTTAGCTTTTTCTCCAGTCGGCCTTAACAGTGCACTAAATCGTGAAAATCAAGTAAAGTAATCTTTAATATCTTATCTGACGCTCAATAGGTCACACATCTTAAATGTCCAATTTGATATTTTCATGTGATTAACCAACATTATCGGCGATCCAAAAAATATCTGCAATCTGATTAGTTAAAAAGAGTACAATATAATCTTGTATTTTACATGTAAAAATATAAATTGACGAAAAGATGCTGTTGCATTGTAGCGGTAGAAGCAATCTAACGTCACTTTGCTACAAAAGTGTCCTCCAACACAGAAAGTGCATTTTTTAACTCACCGATAAACTAGTTATCAGACATTTGCTCGTACAATATGGAAATATTTCACTCGTTCCGGATTTCCGTATATTTTCCTCGCCTAAAGGCTCGGAAAATATTGTGCGGAAAAATCTCGGAACTCGTAAAATATTTCTCATATTGTACTCGTAACTGTCCGATAACTATTACGTATTTTGCGGCCTTCAATGATACACCAAGTTTTAGGACCTTTCAATATGAAAGGGTCAAATGTCACGATTGGCTTTACGTTCAGGAAGTCATAAACTTAGAATTAACATAATACTCTGGTATGTCTAATACATTCCATAAATCTTGTAATAAATTATAATACATTTAGCAGGAAATGCAGGAAATTTCATTCCCGTTATAACGGTCCAGTTGAAAGTATCATCATCGCTTCCTTACCTTATAACATTAATGTCGAGTGTTGATTTATATCAGTACGAATGGGTTTGATTTTATAATAAAATTAGACAATAGGATACCTATATGTAGCAACTACGAATCTAAATACAAGCTTTCCGAGTACCAAAAGTAAATAAAAGGGAAAATTATATAAACCTTATAAAAAGGTTTTGAAAAGGAGGCTAATACAGCAGAATTAGGGCAAAAGGGGGAACTTTCAAAAACATTTTCCCAAAAGTTAATAAGTGAAGGGAGAGGCTGGAATAAGACTAATGTCCTGGGTCGAAAATTTTTTTGAAAAATTGATTTGCAGGGGGACGCTTATTAGGTACCCGAGAGTAGGTTACCATTTTCGAAAAACTCAGATCAGGATATTTTGCTTGAACTGGTCGAGAAACTATGTCTAGGGCTTTTAAAGGTCAGTGGTTAAAATTTGTTTCGATTACTTAAACACAAGTTCAATTTGTGAAAGTTGTTTGCATTTTGTTACTGCTCTTTATTCATTTGTGCTAGATCAACAGAGTTGTTTGAAACCTGTGCTATTACTTAAACACAAGCCCGATTCGGAATAGTTGTTTGCGTTTTGTTACTGTATTGTAATGTTTACATTTAGTCTGTAAAATCTTGCATTTTTCCACGAGTTACGGAAATTCCTGATTTCCGTTGCAAAACGTTGAGATTTCCGTATCAAAAGAAGTTGGAACTGCATGGTGCCAGTTAGTAGCTTGACACCTATTTATGTGAGCGTAGGACGAATGCTGCTTGTCTCCTAGCCTGTCGGCACGAAACTTCAAAACACCTTTTATCTCTTTAACAGCAAAACAAAGGGAGGCTCGGAACTTATGACAGAGAGTTTTTATTTGTATATAAGGGAATTTCAACAGTAATGCTCTCCATCTTTAATTTAAAACCTTCCTTTAGATCAGCAGCTAGCATAATATCCTTGGGACGTTATATCAAGTCGTTTAAGCGTCTTTACTTGTAGTTTCCCTGAGAGTAGAAGAATTTGACTGGTCTTTGAAACGACTATCTTGCTCTAAAATCAGTAGAATAGTTGTTTTCAACCAACATTATACTCCATTTAGAAAATCAATGATCGTAACTACTTTAATTTAAGTAAGGACGAAAGCAGAAGAAGAAAAAAATAAAACATTTTAAATGAAGCAATCAAAAACCAGTTAAAAAAGCTTTCCATACCACCATGTGGGCGCATTTCAACAACTCTTTCAGTCAATCTACTGATGTTTGACCGGATATGACTGGTATACGGGGTTATCTTAATGGTTGCATTTCCGCGTTACGGATGTTTAGATAATTCTAGCAATTTCGATCTCATTGTTATGTCCCCTTTTCTCCTTTTTTCATTCTTGTTGCTATCTCTCTTAAATATTTGAATACTACCAATCCGTGTTAAGACGTATTTTCAGAAAACTTCGGAGTTCTGCAAACAGTAGAGAACAAAATTTTTACTTTGAGTTCGCAAAATCTGATGAGATTTATGAATTTGGTTGATCCAGCTACTGTACTTTGGAAACTTTTTTGATTAAGCTGTCAAGATATTGAAGATTAAATCCATCTTTGATATACTTGAGAAAGGATATTTGACACGAGGAAAAAGGAAAATCAATAATTGAGATCAGGAAGAACAAGTAATTTCTGATTGGTGGACAATGTCGTCAATGTATTATCGGGTAAGCTCGTCATTTTCATGTTCATAAAGATATGTCCCTTTGCTGAAAACCGAGTATACTTTTTCCGTTTTCATTGCGATGTAGGGACCACTATTTGGACAGACTTAAGTTGTGTTTAGGTTTTAGTTTTCCTATGTACACCTTTTCGACCGTAGCCGCCAATTGCTGCGCGGGCATTTTTTTGTCCGCTTCATCCCACTAAAACCGTCCCAGTCCTTATTTCACATTTTTCTATTGTCTATAGATGCAAAGAATGGACTGGGACGGTTTTAGTTGGATAAAAATGCCCGCGCGGAAATTGGCGGCTACAGTCGAAAAGGTTTATAATCCGGTAATACCAGAGCTGACAATTGCTGACCATTTTGACAGCTGACCATTTTGAACTGTCATCGCACCGTGAATGTGGATTTGACTCAGATTCGCATCAGATGACTACCACGTGACTTTAATCATGATCTTTCTGTTTCTAAACATCGTCACATTTCTGCTAACACTATATATCACCTTTTTCACCATCTATGGTTTGCTTAAGCCTATCTCAACCATCTTAAAGGCTAGGCGTGTTCAGTTTGCTAGTCATTGCCTTCGTGCGTCCACAGAACTCATCTCCTCTCTCTTACTAGGCTTCTGCTCATCCTCTAGCGAAAAAAGTTTCTTATATAGGAGATATACCGGTTGGTTCAAAGATCGAGAAAGTTATCTTTTACTGACGCAGTCAGCAGGGACACTGGACTTCATTATAGTGACCTGGAGACTGCCAGTCTGCGATTCTTGGTGCCAGAGGATGGAATCCATCATCTTCGACCGCGGTCGAATAATGATGATGATGATGATCTACCACTCATTTGGAAACAGCTTTGGGTTTACTTTTAACAAGCTGAAATGAAATTAAATCTCTGCGGCGCTTTCTATATTGGTACACTCAGTTACAGATGTCTGATTCATTTCATTGCAATTTGCCACCTGCGTCCATTAGCCTATCCTATTATATGTCAGGGAGGGTATCCGAAAATTAATTTCTAAGGAATTTTTTTCCTCTCAGCTTTAATTCTAGAGGAGTTTTGCATATAAAATTTGTTGCCTACTCAACATCGTGTAGCCAAAAAAATTCTAATGGGCTGACCATTAAAGATCCAACAAATACAAACGAAACTGTTTTGAAATTCGTTTGAAATCCAGATTCAGATAAGAAATATCAGAATGACCCTAACTAGGTCAAGCTATTTGATATAGCAAATCTTCGTCCAAAATAATCATTTTTTTCAGCCAAAATAATCACATTTTTTGTATAAGATTGGCAACTCGTTATTAGAAGTTTAAGTTTGACATTATCAAAACGTCTTATAAGGTGTTTGTTTGTTTGTTTTAATTACGTAAAACAAAGCTCGACAACGTATCCAAGCATCTGAATTACGCAAACTAGCAACACGCTTACGTGCTTATAAGTTGTTTGAACGTGTTCGAACAATCCATCTCAAATAGGTCAAATAAACAACTGCCCTTCAGAGATAGAATAGAAGAAAAATTAGCAAAAAAACACCCCTGTTTCACTCGGTGGAAAGTCTCGAAGGAAAATTCTATTGAAATCCCAATAGAGACAGAAATACTATAGTTCTAAGGTCTAAAACTCTATTGCTTTGAGAACAATATATTTCCCATTGGATTTTCAATTAGAGGATGAAGAAAAAGTCAATTGGGCGGGGGTCCCACCGGGTCTTTGACATAGAGGTGTATAAGAGCATAGCCAGACTCTAGGAAAAATAAAGTATAGGATAGGTGCACTATGAATAATGCTTCCCTTCCTTTTTCTTTTCAATTTGCTTTGCGATTCCATAAACATGTAATCCTGCATGGACCTTTGTCATCGAGTATTATGTATCTGAATTTTATCATGTTGCAGTTCTACAAACCGTCAATGTCTTAAATTTTGAAATCTAAATTTAGATACACTCACTCTATGGCAACATTACGTAATGAATGAGTTGCTTATGACGCAATATTATTATATTTGGTGCGTAGATATGCAATGCAATGCAGGAAATAAGTGTTTGACATCATCAACGAATTATATATTTCATGGGATTTCAATCTTTCAAAATTCAGATATAATCAATTGACTTAGAAGAAGGACATTGTATAATTTTTGATACTCGTGGATTTTGTTTTGGAATTTTTTGAATCGGAAAGATTTTTATGAAGATGAATTCTGCGTTAAAAGATGCTGAATCGATACAGGTAAGTGTCTTTTATTTGTAGCAAAGTGATGTAGATTCCGATGTAAAAATTTTGGAAAGCTATATGAGATCGCCCTGATCGTTTAGTGAAAGTTCACTGAATGAAAAGGGCTTAATTACTTCATTTCCAGGATAGTCACTTCAAACTACAACTATTACTGCGTAGCATAAAGGGTAAACATCCGGCTACGGTGTTAATGTTGTGGTTCTGTCCCCCAGTCGGGGCATCAGTGCCAAAATGGTACTTGACACATGATGCCTTTCTGCTTGATATACTTAAAAACTAAAGAGACAGGTCAGAGAAGTGGCCCCGCCCCTACCTTCTGATAGACAACTAAGGAAAAGGAGACTTTAGATCGCCCTCGACTGTGGTCAAAAACTTAAATACAACTACTAGTTCAAGGGCCCCAGTGATTTGTGTGGATATGTGGATGGGATTTTTCACTTTCGTGAATGCGTTAATATTAAAAAAAAGCTGCGTGAAGGCGTGAATTGGAAAAACTTTGCGTGAACAGAAATTGCGTCAATTTCGAAAAAAAGTTGCGTGCATGCGTGAATTTGGAAAAAAAAATTGCGTGGCTGCGTGAATCGAATGTCCACTTGCAGGGAGGATCCTTCAAGATCCGGATTCTAGGATACAATTAGACGATTCGGATTTCAGTACAGTAACTTTGGAATCCAAAATAAGAACTGTTTTTGGTACCCAGCCAGGTCACTGGTTTTATCATAAATAGATAAGCTGCTTTATAACTTTGTTACGCTGTTGCAAAATATTTAGCCCGGAAAAAGTTCAAATGTTCACGTCATGTGACAGGTTTTCTGTGTTATCAAAGTAACTTGTTCACCCCTTGTTTGAAATTCTGGGTTTATCTTTCTGACGTCATGGAAAGTCTTTAAGCCAGCACCTTTTTTTTTCTGGAAAAGCTTCTTATCTTGACATTTTTTGACAGTTTGAATTTCAATTCATTCTTATCACGTGATATTTTCATTTCAAATATTATGCGAAAGTTTTAAATGAGACTTTAGATACCCCCTGAATCAGCCTTAATTAACGGCTATGGGAGCCTTCGAAATTTACATTCTAAATAATATGTAAACATTACACGTATATTATACACAAACCGTCCCAGTCCTTTTTTACCACATTTTTCTATTGTCTATAGGTGCAAAAAATGGACTGGGACGGTTTTAGTTGGATGAAAATGCATCAGAAAATTAAAAGAAAACAAACGGTGGTACAGCTATCTGCTCCCTACGTAGTATCTCCCCAAAATCTAGTATCCAAAAAACGTTAGATGAATGTTGAAACAACACCATTTTGGCAGCAAGTTGCTCAACTCAACCCACGTCTAAAGACCAGCATTTTGTGCAAATAATTCAAACAGCCATTCAATTTTGAAAGATTTATTTTATAATCCAAAGTGACTTAGGGTTTTGGCCAGTTGCTTAGATTTAATGTTTACTGTGGCTTAGCTTTGACACAATATTAGAATATCTACAGCATTGCCTCTTGAAATTGTGCTATAAGCACTGCAATAACTTTTCGGCAAAAACCTTTTCCCTCTATCCTTTATTATATTTCACTTATACATCACTGATAGTAACGTGATGGGTGTAACAAATCTGGGAAATCTTTGGGTGTTATCTCTCTTTTTGCTCGAAAACTGATAATTCTAAGGTGTAAACAAGCAAAAGAGCACCGAAATTAGTAGTAAGAGCCGTCTTTTTGTGCCCTTTGTCTTTCGGTGTCCCCCCAAAAGAATCAGCCACTGGGGGGGGGGGGACTGCCCTCCCTGCCCCCTGAAACCACGCTACTGATCACTGAATCGTGACACAGTGCAACAAACTATCCATTCTAAATAGGGGGTCAATTTCGTCTGCTTTTTGTTTTGGAATTATAGCATCAGCAGCCTTTCATAAATGCCCTCACTTTCTTTGCGTATTGATTACTGAATATGTCAACTTAAAGAGTTTAAGAAGACATTAATGTCTTTGATCTGCATAAGTGGGGGGGGGGCTGCCCTCCCTGCCCCCTGAAACCACGCTACTGATCACTGAATCGTGAAACAGTGCAACAAACTATCCATTCTTAATAGGGGGTCAATTTCGTCTGCTTTTTGTTTTGGAATTATAGCATCAGCAGCCTTTCATAAATGCCCTCACTTTCTTTGCGTATTGATTACTGAATATGTCAACTTAAAGAGTTTAAGAAGACATTAATGTCTTTGATCAAAGTCTTTGCTTTGATCTGCATAAGTGGGGGGGGGGGGGCTGCCCTCCCTGCCCCCTGAAACCACGCTACTGATCACTGAATCGTGAAACAGTGCAACAAACTATCCATTCTTAATAGGGGGTCAATTTCGTCTGCTTTTTGTTGTGGAATTATAGCATCAGCAGCGTTTCATAAGTGCCTTCACTTTCTTTGCGTATTGATTACCAAATATGTCAACTTAAAGAGTTTAAGAAGACATTAATGTCTTTGATCTGCATAAGTTTAAAGTATTGGTTGAAATGATGTGACCTAAAAGTAGAAATTTCATTTTGATATTTCTTGTCTAATGTACTGAGGTCCGGAGGTTTTATCTCTAGCATTTGGAAGATTTGCAAAAATAGCAAATTAAACTATTTTTGGATTTTCAAAATTCATTATTTACAGTCTGATTGTTGGGTGAATTCTGAGCAACAAGGATCTGAGCAATTTTATGATAAATTTCGGCATTTTGCATTTATTCACTATGTAATTAAGTGTTATTCTTTGAAACCACTGGAGTAAGTTTTACCTTTTTAAAACTAAATAGAGAATTCAATTAGGCTAATATTTAACCCAACTCTGTACTTTATTTGTTAAGTCAAGGGGGGGGGGTAACCTGATGACAGATCGTGTATTTTCTGGCCCAGTACACTGAAGCTCTAAAGACGTGGGCGAAAATATACAGTTTTTTATATAGTTTTTAGCGATCTTTAGAGCTTCAGCGTGTCGCGTTAAGAAAACTCCACAGCTGCTATCAGGTTAGGGGGGGATAATTAAATTAAACATGGACATATTTGTTTTGCCTAGTGAGTATAAGATATAAGAGTACCAATTAGTTGATACAAATTGCCCCTTCAATTCTTCCTTATCTTTAAAAATTGACAATTGGAGACCCGTGGGGTACTTAGTTTGCGAAGTGACGGGTATTTCCGAGCCAAAAATCAAAAGTCGATCCTTAGAGAGAGTAAGAATTGGCGTTTTTGGGACCCCTAGAGAGACTTTTCGCAAATTTTTGTCGATTTTCACTCGATTTTGGTCCAAATTTTGGAAAATCACGACCCTTCGAGAGCGGAAATTTGCGGATTTTTGGACCCTTACAAAAACTTGTACCCCTTTAAGAGACTTTCGAGTGTTGAAAAAGAGACCCTTATGGCCCGGCTCCCGGGATCGGAGATTGAGAAATCTGTTGTTCGATTCCTCTTAGACTTTTTCATTATCGTTTGTGCAAAGTGATCTTTTTTGTGAACGCCACGAGTTTCTAGCTTTACTGGCGTCAAGATCTTTAGTTTTTTAAGATAGTTGTCTCTCTTCTCCAGTTAGATTTTTGTAATTTTACTATTTCTCTAATCATTTTTACGAGTAGATGACTCAGGGCTTTGAGAGGTTGACGAAAGCATGGACTTAATTGATGAAAGTCACTCGACGTCACTATATTCTCCAGATTGTAAAAGCTCAATTTTTAAAACTGTCAAATTTAGAGTAGAGAATTTAATTTGTTTGCGATGGGATCAAACTTTGCCTAGGCTCGATTCACCGCGCATCATCAAATCCATTATCATAAGAAAAACAAATCATAGTCCCTTAAAATGTCAATAAAACCTCATAAATTCTTTGTGATCATATAAGAAACTCACTGAAAGCCTTCTTTGTTCATTCGGGTCTTTGTACACATTTTGTTGCCCATGATAATTATGTGTTCTTCACCATGGAATTCGCATGTTTTTTCGAAAATTTTTAGATTTGATTAGTGATTTAGCCTATGCATTTCTAGCATTTTTGGAGGCTGTAATTGGCATATTTATAATGATGTAATAAACTCATCAGTTATTGCAAAGTTGCTTATGAAAGAATGATAAGATTTTTTTTTAAACCATATTGCAGCAGTGAAATTTTTGTAATGTTTTTCTTAGTCAAAATTGTTGTTTGTTCAACCCCTCTCGGTTAGTAAGGATGACAACACACTGGAGAAAAAGAATTGTCAATTTGTGTGTATTGAGTTTTGTTATTCGTGTGTCACATTGCATATTGCACTCACTTCTCGATAGATCATATGGTTTGATGGTTTAATGGTTGGCGAGTTTGAGGGAACGTGGATGCTTAGGATTTGAAGTGACTAGTATTCAAATTCATCATTTTTGAACTTTTTTTCTCGAATGGTTTTATTCGTATCAAATATGGATAGAATCACTCAAACTACTGTTCAAATGGCAATCTATAGTCAAGATAGTGGAGTTGTGTCTAGTCTATTACATAAGTTCTTTAATTAGAAATACGTAGCAGTTAAGTTGTACCAAATAGTACTGGTTGGTACTGGTCTATGAAAAGTGAAATTTTAACAGATTGTTTGTAAAGGGAGGGGCTAAAAGGCAAGACTTTTGACTTGGTTAAACTCACGCCACAAATTTCCATAAAAAACGCAATAAGGGGTAGGACTGAGTTATAGTCGATGAATCAAAACGTAACGATCGTGAATATCTTCATGTTTAATCTCAGCTTATGTCGAAAAGTTACAGCGTGGCTTTCATTTTCTTTCTTTCGCCGTACTCATTATGAAACGTGGCACATTATTTGTCTGATTTCATCCTTCCTTCTATCCTTAAACTATTCGTTTTATCCTGTTACGTTTATTAAATATAGCTATTTTGTTGTATATGTAAGCAAGTATCATTGTAGTTTAAAAGATCATTTTCAATCAAAAGTATGCCGGTTATGTAAAATTCCTTTTTTGTGGAAAAAATCGATTCAATTTGATGCTTTAGATTGTTAGGAAGAGGAACTTGAATGATAAATAAAAGAGAAGAAGAAATTCAACGCTTTAGTGAATGAAGTTGTTTTGACGGAGTCGAGGCGTATTTTTGTTTTTCAATGTCGTTGAAAATTAATTGGATTTTTTAGGTAATGTTTATTGGACGATCACAGTGGTATTAACAGCTGCATAGTTGTCTATCTGTCTGTCAGTCTGTCTTGCCGCTGTTTAACAGCGATATTTAGTGATCATGTTCCAGTGAGAAAACAGAGTTTGCAGTATTTGATTTCTTTTAGCCCTATAAGGTTTGATTGATATAAATTTGGCTAGATTAGACATTCGTGACTAAATCTGTCCTTGAGAGTGAAATTAATAATTGCTATGACAGTCATGAAGAATTGATGACCGAAAAAAGGATGACACCACTGTCCTGGGATTTTAAGTTTGCTTTTGCATAGTGGTCTTAGCGATGGAGTATAGAGAACCCGAAGGAATCTTTTCTTTAGACGCGCAGAATTTTAGGCAGGACAGTTCTTATGTCAAGTAAAGTTGTGTAACATGCAGCCTCGTTTGTTTCTTTGTGGTTGGTTTGAATTCTTTAAACCGAAACATATTTTTGGACTGTGTGGTTGGTTGTGGATATAGATTTTAAACGAATCGTTTACATGTATTTTACAAACATTTTTTCTCTTTTTCGAATTCAGAAAAATATAAACACCGAAAGAATATAACATAACCAACACTATTTAAAGAGGTCTTGTACAGTTAAGAATGCCCTCGTTTTTAAAATTCACTCGAAATGGAAGTTTACGACATAAGAAGAAAAAATCACACGAAAACCAAAACAGACCAGACCTTGTCAATGACGCTGAGAAGAATGCGTTAAAAAGAACATCAAGTTGTACTGTCGACCGATTAAACGTCACCAGATCAACGCCAGATCATTCCGTCGTCGGACTAACGACGGAGAAATATAACGGTACTCTTGTGACCGAGTTTCAAGAACCATCAATCAAAATTTCTTTGTCACCTTTAGCTTTGCCAAGAAGGGCTCAAAATGCTAAACCAAACACCGACATTAAGAAACAACACAACTCTGACTTGCCAACTAAACAAAGTGAAATCAAAATAAACATTGAAAAACCTCCGTCAATACCGGTAGAAGAACTAACAGAAATGACGTCACAACGACATGACGAAACTCTTGAAAACGACGCCGATGTGTCTGATTGCGACGAGCCGGTGAAAGAAGGGAGCGTCATATTACGACGTAAATCAGATCTCCGTAGTAAGAAATCACCTCGGAATCGTCGTCGCAGTCGAAAAGATCCGGAAGTGACGTTAAATCGTCGTAGCCAACATTTTGAAGATAACCCGATAGACGTCTCTAAGAACCGCAAAAGTCGCAATTTTGAAGAGGAAATCATGCAAAGTCAGAAGGCAAGTTCGTTTTCTAAATTTACTGCATTTAAACTAGAGTTGTTACTCTCTCTCGTATCACACTTAAAAACCGAGAATATTTACAAGGTTTTTTCATGATATGAGTAATTTCGGCCAAAGGGAATAGGGAAAAATAAAGTCTTCAGCTGGTGCCCGTCTCGATTTTTTCAAAGTCTTATTGAACCAAGTATGGTTTATGTAAAGATTTCCAATTTCGCGTAAAGGATGTGGTTTTTCACCACGGTGCGACATATTTTGAATAAATTTTTTCCGGATTTGAGCACTCAAAAAACCCTCAAGTCTCTCAGTTCCGGGTTCTTGTCACATGTCACCTAAATATAAGAAGTAAACAGTTTGTCTAAAGTACATTTTTCATTTGCTTGTTAAAAAGTTATAATGGGTTTAAAACTCGTGATATAAAGCTGCAAGGTTTTACTTCCTACTAACAGGATTTAGCGCACCCTTCGGGGGATCTAAAATTTAAAATCACTAAGATCTTCTTGTTGAAATCCAACGTTTTTCATCTCTCAAATAGAAATATTTTTCTTAAAGCTTCAAGGTTCTATTCCTTCAGAATTTAGTGCACTAAGAATCAAAGATTAAAGTCACTAGGTCATAGGTATCTGCATTATTTCTTACAATTAGGAATCGTTTAAATATACGAATGTGGTTTTAATCTCGGATATGCCCACCTCCAAAAGGAAGTGTGTCTGATATTACCAGCGTCTGAAAAGCAGGAAGGTACAAAAGAAAGTTAAACGAAATTCAAAACAAAATGCGCTTAGATAAATCCATAAATAAACACTTTGAAAAGTAATTTATGAGAACGTAACGGTTATAATTTTCCTAATGTTTTGTTTTGAATATTAATCTCATGATTGGTCAATCTGTCATATCAACTTCCTGACAACTTGTCAACATTCTTGATGGTATCGAAAGTTCTCATGATTAAAACCCAAGTGATATTACACATGGTCAATCCATTGAGTTTAAAGCCGCGAAGGAGCTAGAGATGAAACTCTTAAATGGGAAATGAAGATTATTTTCCATCCAAAATGTGTGACCTGCGTAGTTTTAATACAAACACCGGTTTGGTAAATCTATTATTTGCCACGGAAAGTCATGTGACATCTTTTTCAACCAATAAGTTTTAATAATTTCGAGGGTAAAACAAACACTATGGTTTAACTCACTAAAAGATTATATTTACTGAAAAAACATAATTAATCTTTAGTAAGTGTTCTGTTGTACCCCAGTTCTGACGTCATGCCGTGGCGAAGAATCACCAGAAATCAAAACATGTGCCGAGTGAAAACGATCTAGATTCAATCTATCATTTCAGAAGCATTACAAATCTTAAGGCTTTATCTTTTCTAGCTCTTCGGGTTTCAAACCCAATGGGTCAACCAGACTAGCAAGCTTTCAACTTTCACTTCACGTCTTTATGGGCATTGAGATAAATGTGTACCTATATTTTTCAGCGTTAAAATTGAATAATATTTCAGAGGTTAATACGCTAAATACTACCGTCGTTTTGCATAAGATTCTCTTTTGCTCACTAAGATTCTCCTGACATTTCCGGGATCTTTCCGCTATTTTTCCCGGGATAGCCGGCATAAGATTGGAAATGGCTTTCTTCTAAAGGTAATCTTTTTTTCACTTACGAAAAAGCCTAAGGTTCCAAGATTCTCGTGAATTTTCCGGGATCTTTCCGCTTTTTTCCCCGGATTTTTCAGCTCGTTCTTCAACTGCCCGCAGTTCTGGTCTTTTTCCGGTAGAAAAGTGCCAGTGGAATCTTAGCGACGGTACGCATTTGGGCCAATATTTTAAATGCATGAGGTCAGCATAGCCTCATTAGAACCTACTATAATTATTTTTCTAAAGGTGCAATTAAGATTTCTAAAGCTGATACAAAAAGAAAGTAAGAACACATCAAATACGCTTTTGTGTTTCGAATTTTGATAAGCATTTTGATAGCGATAATCATAGCTCATAATTTCTTTTTAATTATTTAATAGGTTTAAGTCAATTTTCTCCAAAACTTCTCATCTGTTACGAAATTGATTGATTTTCAGTCGAGAGTAAAATTTTCTACAGTATGACATACATGGAAAAACAGATATCTTATCAGCAATAAAGCAATTATTCTGCTCTATAGAGTTGTATATTGCGGTGTGTTGTTTATGGTTTATGGTTTTTGTTATTGATTTTATTTCAATATTTACTTTTTAATGCCTCTTTAAAAATCAAATACGCAAGAAAATATTACGAATTATATGATTTATGATAACGTTATGCAAACTTATATATGGTAAAAACGAAAGTTTTGCGTGGTATTACATATTGTAATAAAAAGGAAATTTCAGATTTTCAAATGATAAAAATCTTAAACCGTTAATCGAGTTATATTTTCATGAGCTATATCTAGTACAAATTGCAAAATTGGACAAAATTTAGATTTTAATCCTATTTGAAAGACCTTGGTAGTTGGTCGTATTTTATTGAGAATTCATATAGTATACTGATTGGTATAAAAAATGGCTGCCGGAGAAAGAAAAATGAGCACTCACAATTTTGGTTGGAAAAAGGTACGAGTTTTAAAATTTTATTTTTGTCTATAAATTGCTTGTGATACTTGATTCCCGAGGGGGGGGGGGCACTGACCTGGAGTACCGCTTGAGTTCAAAAAATGGACCCTGTCAGATATGAATTTGTGGTAAATTTGGGACCCTATCAGAACGAAAAATCGAACTGTTTTCCCGTTTCAACTATGTACACGCTTTTTTTTTATAAGAATACACTTTATAAGAATGTCCATGATGAAAATGGCCAAAAAATCAAGAATATGCTAAGAATATCACCATCATAGAATTTTGCTACTCAAGCTAAGAATGCCATTTTTAGACCATTTTAAATTATAAATTGTCAATTAGGATCCTAACCTAAGAATGTTGTAAGAATATTTTAGGATGATTTTCCCAAAAAAGTTAAGAATATCCATGGTGAAATGGATTTACACCATTCTTATAAAAAAAAAAGCGTGTATTTTTCCATCTGGTAAAATCAAGGAACTTGGTAAAATTCAGTGATGGTCCAGATGAAGATGAAGGGTTATTAACTTTATAGTTATTGTCTCATCAGGAACATCATGCCAAACAAGATTTCTTCATCGGCAAAGGACTTGCCAAATTATTAATTAAATCTGTTTTGTTTTTTTTCAAAAATTTTATAATCAATTGAATTTGAAAAAATGCCATGAAGATTTCGGCCAACAACAATCGCATCAGATTTTGGAAGGTACATCTTCATACCTCCCACGTCTTCGCTTGCTTAAAAAATAATCGACTGATTTTTATCAAAGAACCATGTGATATATCTGAGACAAAATATTTTACTGTACACGTTTATAAAAACAGGGGTCAAGAAACCTTTGAACATTTAGGTTTTACAGACGCACCTCACTATCTTGGCATTCTTAAGTATTGTTATGTGACTTTAATAGAAACAAAGTTAGTCTATCTAACATTAGGATAGGTTGAATTGACATTGCATAGACGTCTTTTGATTAATTTAAGGGGCATCAGCGACCTTTTATTCGGTTGTGAATTTTAAGACCTATGCTGGGACTGATTTGACTGAATTTCGATCTTTCAAGGGGCAATAAGTTAAATTTTCTTATTTCTCTACAGTTATGGGACTGAGATTTAATTTTCTGATTTTCAACCCTTTTAGCTACTTCCAGGTTCCTAAAAGGACCTTTAAGTTTGACACATACCTGACCCCTTCACTTGCCTGGCTACCCCTCCCTACCGAGTTGTTCGGTTGAAAGATCCTGTGAAGAATACAAATTCCAGTAGGTTTCCAACTGGTTGAATTAAGTGTCCTTGAATTAAGTTAGGTCATATGAATCGATCAATCCCACGCATAATGCTTGAGCATCGTGGTGAGGAAATAGTGAGTTATTATAATGTCGAAATTTTGTTTCCATATTGACTGAAGAATGACAATACCATGCAGAACAAAGTTCTACAATGACGTCATAATTTAATGCAATTTGTCAATAGTTTCAGGGACCCCTTTCAGTTTTAGACAGTAAGGGATTTAAATTTTTAAAACTTCTAAAAGACTAAAACTAACCGCCAAAATCTCGATCAAGTATGAAATGCAAGATATTCTTATATACTATACCAATACAGAGAAAATAGGGAACTATAAATAGGTAATAATTTAGGGCGAGTTTAGGGGACTGGAAAAAATCTAAAAACAGAGTTAAACCCAAAACTGCCGCCGCTATTTTTCCGTATACCACCAATAGCGGGCGAAGACTATATACTATATTTCCCCGCCCTTACTACCCATTTAATGGACAATAGCATCATCTATATATGATGATGCATTTGGTAGATGGAAAATGTGCTCAATTGAAAAATTGTTAGTGAAATAAAAAACACAGATTCTTCGTTAAAATCATGGCTTATACAATCACGCACACATGTCTATCCTCACGTTTTTAAGCTATAATGTAACCAAAACAAAATTTTTTGAAGATACTTAGAAACGACACGGAATGAACCTTTTAGTCTGATAACAAATATTGCTACTTCCCTTACATTACACAAACACCAAATTTGTGAGGTTAGAGTACGAGGAGGCGTTTGTTCAGGTGATTGTGTATTGTGTCCATAATTGCGTAATTTGCAATCTGTTTTTATCGTGTCTGGACAACTAACTTTTAACCACTTCCTTCAAAATATTGATTATATTTTTCTCAAACATTCATATTTTCTCTTCCTTTCTTCAGTTGTAGTCAATATTGCATTCTCTGGTGGTCAAAGGTGCAAACGCATTGGTCGCTTTCAACTCCAGGGTTGCTTTAAGTTTGTGCGCTAATATCCAGCTTTGTTTGCCATTTTCCAAAGAATGCTTCATTTCTTACATATTATATATCGTTGAAAAGATGATTCAGAGCATTATGATTTGAGGGGAAAAGAACTCAAGGACTTTTAGAAAATGAAGATTAAAAATGAAGAAGAAGGATAAGAAGAAGAAGGAAAAATATCCTTGGGGATCTGTAATCTTTGATACTTTGAAGCCTCTTGATTTCAGCGATTTAGTAATTTTTCACTAAAAGATCTGCCTCGAAGGTTACAGCCTCTAAAATGATGCTCTTCGGAGTTTGATACCTTATCGGGGAAAATTTCGGCCAAGTGACGAATATTTTTCCCCGACGAAAATTTTCCCCGGCCTTAATGTTTTTATCAAAACCAGCAAGTGACGAATATTTTTCCCCGACGAAAATTTTCCCCGACGAAAATTTTCCCCGACGAAGTTTTCCCCGATAAGGTACCCTATTTTGCCTTTTTTTAAGCATAAAGAGCTAATGGATTTTAGGACCTGAGAATGATTTCCAGCTTACCAAGAGTACTATTTATACTTCTAGTTCTTGTCTAGTAAATAAATTTCGGTGCCGTGATTGTATGAGTATTGAAAGACGCATACCCATAATGCACGCTATCAATATTACGTCATCATTTTGCTTATTATTTTATTCCATACTGAATTATCGTATTAGAACAATAGCATTTTTACGTATTCTTTGTTTTAAAATTCTGTGACGTCATATTTTCGATTTTCATGCATGAATAATTTAGATTCTATGAAGATTATTGAAACGCCATTGAAACACAGCACTATATTTTCATTGAGCAGAGTCTCAGAGTTATTTTACCTTTATTTATCGTAAATGCCAGCCGCCAGTATTTAGGTTTTCAACATTCAGCTGGAATATGTCTCTTGTTCATTTGGATGAGGTATGTTAGCCTGGAGATCCATGCTATAATTTCTTATTTTATATACTGATGGCAAAATATATAGCATGGTTTGGGGTGAGAGTTTGAATTTCCCAGATCCTAATGACGGTTGAAAACATAGCCAATCAAATTTTGTTATTTTTACTTGTCACACTTTCTTAGAGAACGCGCAAGTTCCAAAATTTGGTTTTTATTCTAGAAAGGGAGGACAGCGCTAAATTCGAATTTCTCACTGTAAATTTTATTGAAAATAAAAGGACGGGTCTCCTGTATGTTTGACTCGTTTAAACCTATTATGCATCTTCAGTTCTCTTTTATTTTCACTTTACCTTTTATCATACTCCAATACACCTTTTTGGAGGTTACGCTATACACCATTGCAAAGATACACGCTTTTTTTATAAGAATACACTTTATAAGAATGTCCATGATGAAAGCCAAAAAATTAAGAATATGGTAAGAATATCACCATCATGGAATTTAGCAACTGAACCTAAGAATGCCATTTTTAATGTATTTTAACCTGTAGATTGCCAATTTCGATCTTAACCTAAGAATACCGTAAGAATATTTTTGGATGATTTTCGCCAAAAAGTTAAGAATATCCATGATGAAATGAAAAAACACCATTCTTATAAAAAAAAAGCGTGTATTGTAGAACTTGAAAATACACGTATTTTTATAAGAACATCCTAAAATATAGAAGCCTTCGGTTGTTCTTAACTTTTTGAGTTTTAAGCCTAAAAATGTTCTTAACATAATTTTGTTTTCACCATTTTGTGGGTATTTTTGACCGTTTTCCTGAGAAATCGGGTGTTTTAGAGTCCTCAAAGCCTTAAAATGTTCTTAACTTGTTTTTAATAATTATTTTCCTTTCGAAGTCTTATGTTCTTATATAGTTCGTTCTTATTAAAAACGTGTATTCTCCGAAATTTTCAATTCTTCCTTATGACCATTCTTATATAAACTTTCAGATTCATTAAAGAATCGGTTTTCCGGGATTTTAGATGAATTTGTTATGTTTTTTCAGGTCCAGGACTTATTTTGATTTTGTTATTTTCAAGTAATTTATGACTCATTCTAAATATCTTTTCGACTTAAAAAACCACGTACATCTGGTAGAGAGAAAATTTGTTGTTCCGACATTTTCACTGTTAAGATTTTCAGAATCAGAATCCATTGACGTCAATAAATTTTAGTAAATTTCATTTTTCTCCATGTTTGGTTATAACTCTGGCCAGTACAGTTTTTTGGGAGTTTAAAATGTAAGTAATGCGTGATGATTGAGAGTAATTGAGAATTAACCATCTGAGGAAAATAGTCCTCCCGCGGCAAATTCTACAACAAAAATCTTGTTGTGCGCCGGAAAGTTGAAAACTTAATTTTCCTGATACGGCACCCTATTTCAAAAAAAAAATCATGGAACTTTGTTGTCATTCCCAGTCCTATTAGATGAGCGCGGTCCTTGCAAATTTGTCAGATTGTTTGGTTCTCACCCATCTCTTTAGAGCTTCAGCGTGGTGGGCAGAAAACATTCACAATCTGATCTCAGGTTAGCGATACTCGGATATTGCCAAGTTTAAAATTAGAAATAATTGTCGTGAGAAAGAAAAAATGGTGAAAAAACTCACTTCAAATAAAAAAGATTTTGGGAAATACAATTTTAAGCCCGAAATAGAAAGTAGATACCATTAATAAGCTTAAAATATAGATCTGGTTTTAGATGAATTAATCTTAGAATTAACTCTGATGGGTTTACTAATTTTCTTTTTCCATTTTATTCCTTATGTAAATTACCTATGTCTTTTTAAATCACCTGTTGTATAACTTCATAGGCTAATTACTACTTGCAAAGGTTAAAATTGGGGATAGAAATCTTTTAAGTTAGTAATTTCTATATCTAAATTACTACATCGACCACTCACACCATATACCTTCTTTAGAGGGAAATAAACTTAGCTTACTTTCGAATCGAACATTTCACCATAATCACAAAGAGAATTTTTATACAACATACTTCCAGCAGGGTTTTAATTTTCAAAGAAAAGGCTTGCGTAATCCCCGATAAGAATTATTCTTGTTGGTTTTATACGTATGAAAAACTCTCAACTTTGCAGAACAGCGTGCTCAGCTATTACCGGCGTGCGTGTTACAAGAAAGGACTGTGCCAAGACGTCACTAGTCGTCACGTGTTGAAAAGTAAACTTGTTAATGCCATGTTTTCGGGAGTATGAGTGACATTACAGTGCCGTAGCAACTGGGGGGGGCAATAATTTTTTTTCAAAAATGGTTATTTTGCAAAATGCAAAGTTTTTCTTGTTTTTTCTTGAAAGCATTTTGTTTTGAGTGCATTTTCAAGCAATCTAGAGCTTAAATTTTCAAAATTTGCCCCCTCGGGCCAAACCATGGTTGGCCCTCGCGGTGTCACTAAACTTTAGCCCCCCAATAAGAAAATGCTTCCTACGGCACTGCATTAAACCTTTAAAGCTCACTATACCTTTTATCAACTTGTTTTCTTCTTTCTTGGGACCTATAACGACCAGATACGTAAATGAAAGTGAACCAGCCTACGTGAAGCATGTCATTAACAGTGCATCCCTGATTAATCCATCAATAAACCATTGTCACATTCACATTGCATGTTACATGTATCACAAGATAATATTAATAATCTTCAGGAAATGCTTTTACTTTTAATTTTCATTTCTGTTATCCCAGTTCGTAAGAAATGACGTCAAAGGCTTAAGAAAACATGTATTCTGTGTCAGCATATACCAGCTCTTTAGCCAGTACAGTGTGTTATTGCTTTTATATCGAGATGGTTTACGCAATCTTGACTCGTACTCGGATTTTGTTCAGGCTTGTTTTAATCGATCGCGCAAGCGGTGAAAACAGGCCTTTACGGATTGGAAAAAAAGTTAAAAAATAATAGCAATTTCTCGGTAGAAATTTTAAGAATGTTTCAAGTAATGTCTGGTGTGACATTTTTCATTAAGAAATGAAAGTCTGGTATTCTATGCTATCTTTGAAACCATTACTGGCTACCAACTGTGAAATGTCACTGAGGGCGTGTAGGAACAACACGTTAGGGCGGAGTAACAACAAAATGTCATACTTAAGTACCCACAGTGTTACATAATTATAGGTGCTGTGAAAACGAAGCTTAAACTTTCATAGGAGGTCTTTATAAAGAAAAATTTAACTGTAGCAAAGTCATTTTTACACTTGTGTGTGTAATGGTGGTTTTATATCTTTTAATTAGTATCAAGATTTTAATGTAGACTAAACTAGAATTCAAATTGAATTTATACAAGTAACTATTTATCATCAAAATTGCTTTCTTCTATATCTTCAACATTAACAGCGATTGCCATCATCTTCGTTATTGCAGTGATTGGGTGAACAAACAGCATTATATCCAGAGTTATTCCTATCAAAAGACACACTCAGAACCTGTACAATGTATTAATATACCACAAGGAAGACAAAAGAAAGACAAAATTATTGCTTCTTCGGATTCGAATTTCTATTCTGTTGCAATTCTTATTTTGTAATTCTTCCAATGTCATCATTTCATTTGATTCTTCACTTCACCGATTCCTCTTTTCATTGTCATCATCCTGATTAACAAAGAGAGCTTCATATTGTGTTACCCCTGTGTTACTCATCTTCCATTTTTTTTTTAAATTGGTTTAAATCTGCTTCATTCGTAGTATTAGTCATCTTTACTTTCATGTGGAGTTCGCACATAAAAAGCCTGGTGAATGACATATATTCAATCAAACATCAGGCTTTTTGGATTCTTCCGTGCGAATTACATCATGCGTATTAACTAACAGTCATACACGTTTTTTTTTTATAAGAACGTCAAAAATTTTCGAAGCCTTCGGATGTTCTTAGTTTTTTGGATTTGAAGCCTAAAAATGTTCTTAAAATGTTCTTATTTTCAGCATTTTCTGGGCATTTTGATGTAATCTCTTAAGAAAATGCATGTCTTTAAGTCTCAAAAGCCTTAGAATCTTCTTAGAATGTTCTTAAATTTTTGGGCCTCGAAGCCTTGTGTTCTTATATAGTTTGTTCTTATAAAAAAAAAACGTGTATGAGAGATCTACGGGAATTTAACGAAAAAGCTACAATTTTTTTTTATAAGAACCAGTAAATTTTTGCTGAGGCTCGGCTGTTCTTATTTTTTTGGCACTTTGAGCCTTGAATTGTTCTTATTTTGTTCTTATTTTTTCTAAGGTAAAAAACAAGTTTTGGCTATTTACTTTACTATTTAGAGGATTTTATTAGAAACCAGGATTCTTTTTGCTATAACTCTCTAACTTTAGCCTCTCCACTGTTCTTAAATTGTTCTTATTTATTGGCATTTTTGAGCCTCGTTGTTCTTATAAAATTGTTCTTATAAAAAAAAGTGTATATCGACATTAATGTCCACTTTGCTTTTCCCAAAGTTTTTCTTCTTTTCTTCTTTTGTTCTTATGTGATAATGCAGTCCAACTCACGGTTTTTTTTGTTCAAGTTTCTTTGGTTTAGATGACGTCATCATTATCAAGTGTTTTGACGTTTCCTCTAGTTTTCAAGTAGGAGAGAGGAGAAGAGAGTTGGATCAATTGTTGAATTACACAGTTATGGAAATTTTTCTTATTTTGTGTATGTGCGCTTTGATAGATGAATCTCTCTCACAAAAAATGTTAGTTAATAAAAAAGTAACGAGAAAAATATTTTTTTTCCTGGTTTTTTTTTTCAAGATGAAATTATGAGGAAATATTATTTTAATGCGTTTTTTTTCTGTCAATGGTCGAACGGAGCTGGAATATGAACGTATGCATTCAAAGAGAACGTCCTTTCTCCGTATATGTATACGTCAATACGTACATCTTCAAAGTTTATGACGCTGAACAAGAGATAAAAAGACAAATTTTTCTCTTTCTTTCATTTCACCACCATCATCAGTGTAATTAATTTCAAATGAAAAGAGGAAAAGTGTATGTGATCCAGAATCATTGGCATCAAGAAATAACAGATTCATTTTTGTTGTTGTCGTTCGTTCGTTATGTAAAGCCTCGTGCTGTTAATTTGTTTTGTTAGATACGAAGTGAATGTTTCGAAATGCAGATCAGAATATAGACGATGTTATCGTCCGTTACAGTGATAGTATACGAAAAAAAAATCGGCAGGAGAGTTTCGAAGAAACTGGCAAACTCTACCGGCTTTAAACTGTTTTCGGCCAAAAGCATGTTTGCGAATTTTCTTCGGCTTCTTTGGGCTTATTTCTGAGATAGTGATTTGTCTTAGACTATATAGAATAGTTTAAATGCAGATCAGAATACATGTTTTCGACCGTAGCCGCCGCGGGCACTGTTTTGTCTGTTTATCACCCTAAACTCGACGTATCAGTCTTTTTTGCCTTCATAAATACGAAAGGAAAAAGGTGTCAAAAAAATTGGATTTAGTTTAGGGGGTAATTAAGTAATCAAATAGCACGCGCCAGTCCGCGCGACTACGACTGAAAAAGTGTATTTTCCCTCTCATTCGAGGATAACTTTGGTATGTTGCACAGTCTTGAATGCCTGGTTAAACAGCTTTGTATTAGTCCACTGTAGTTATAGGTATTTAGGTCAAGTCAGTATGTTTTTGAGAAAGCTGCACCACGTCTTTGGTCAGATAAAGATAGTTGTATAGACCTGAACTTTATGGTAGTCACATTAATAATTTTTCTTGGCATAAACTGATGAACCTTAACAACATTTCTAGATCATGATTCTCCCGAAGTTTTAGCGCCGGGTTAAGAACGTCATATTTTCTTGAAAGACTATATGAGTTACGTGTATAGCTTGATATTAATAATTGAAAATCTAAATACATTGAGGGTAGTAGGATATTAATGAAAGTTTTTGAGATATGAGAAGGGTATTATGAATTTTTTAGATAAGACAGAAAGACTTCGTCATCAAATAATAAACAGATAGGGGAAAATATCTTTTTTCCAAATAAAATACTCCTGAAAACCTTTCTAATTTTGGTCCCCTTTTCTCTATTTTTATTAGTACGTGATATTTAGGTTCTGTCTTCTTACTGGGGAACTAATAATGTGTTTCGAAAGCTTGGGCTTGTCTTCTATGAGATTTTCAGTTTTGTTTGTCGCTTGGTTTGTATTAGTTCACAATCGCGGACGAGTTAACCCAGCTGGCACACAACGTTGTTTTAACGTTTTCTAACGTTCACAACGTCCATTTAACGTTAGATGAACGTTGAAACAACGTTGTGTGCCAGCTGGGAACAGTCTGCTGTTTACTTAGCTTAAGCTATATAGTCATAGTCTAGTAAATGGAAAAAAATTAATCTGATTTGTTCGAGTGCAGTGGTTTAGAAGAAATTGAGGAAATTGAAGAACAACATAATAGTAGCATAGCACACTTCCTTCTCACAGACCTAGTAAGATTTGTTCAGCCAATGGGGATAAAAGCACAGGAATGAAACTCGATGGGGTTGACATTCTCATGTTTCTTATGGCTGGGGATTTGGAGGATTCAATTGTTTGGTGTTGTATAGCTTTCAGCCCCTCTACATGATGACAATGTATGATTTCTTCCGCTGTAATTCCTCACTCGTATGAAAGATCTTGAAATTTGTTTTATGCATCCACTGAACTCTAAATTAAACATTTTGATGGGTGTTTGTATAGTTCTTTTTAAAGGGTACGATTCCCATTGATAGGGGTACTAATGAGCCCCCACCGGATTACGTGACGGGATAATTGAAGCTTTTTTCAGCGTTATTCCAAAAATTTTTTAGCATCATTAAGATTTCAGTGTGATGCCTGGTTAGGGCTATTTTTTTGCTTTTTTCGTTGGAAGGCTTAACTAATTATCTTTATTATGCTTAGATTTTGTAACATTTTGAAACACGCGAGTTTTTAAAATTGTTTTTCGTAGACGCCCATTCCAACCTTTTTTCATAATTTCATGGTTATATCATGCCCAGTTCTTACAGCAAGTAGTTGATAGAATCTCTTGCTCGTTATCTGAGTTATCAGCTTCCTTTACATAACAAATTGAAATTGACTTCCCGGCTCCTGATTGGTTTAAACTATTAGGATTATACTAACTAACTGATAAGGATGAACGTTTCGAAAAATGGAAAATAGATAAATTTAAATGATAGCCTTGTTATTTAGGAGTTGATTATTTTTAGGGACCAACTAAAATAGTTAGGGGATAATTTTTAATTAATACTATCTCGGTTGAAAGAGACTTATTGACGGGAAAGGTTTATTATTCGTCTATGTTTTTATCATTCATAATTTTTAGCCTCCTTTTTCATTTAGTTTAGAAAGACTTATTCACCAGCAAATTAAAATCATTTTTATTGACTTGTTCCTAAACCCCTAGACGAGATCTTTTTGCTTTATATATTTTGCAAACCGAGAGTAGATATTAAGTAATGTATTTTTTTTTCATGCATTTGTAGGCTGGCTAGACTTTCTCATTCCCGGGGAAGCTTTTCTTGCGAATTGTCAAGATCTTTCCGCTGTGTTTACGGACATACTGGCAATGAAAAATTTAACGCGTAGACAAGTTACAACCTCACTGAGATAATAGTGGTTTATGGGTCATTAGTTTCTCTTGTTGAGTTTTTATTATTAGTATCATATCATTTTGTGGCAGGAATCTGCCAAAGAAAACTTTATTGACAGTTCTTGCGGAATACACCGGAAGCGTTTCACCACAACAAGCCTAGACCCAAATCTGTTAGAAATGCTTTTCTTAGTTTCTTTTCGTTGTAAGTGGAGATGCAAGAAAAGATTTTTAAACCTGAATATATATGTCAAGTACCCTCTCAAAAGAAACAGTTCGATTTTTAAAATCTGTCTGTCTGATCATAGAGTACCACCTCTTAAACTAAAAGAATCGCTACTTTAATGCATCGAGTAGAATGTCTTTGACGTCAAACGGCAATCATGAGACCTCCTTTTTTTTGTATTTTTGCCTGTTTTTTGCACAGACAGATTGTAACTTTCTTGGTAGCTTAATTCTCGTTGCATGTTTACGTGGGTGTAGATACTGTAATACAATACAATTCTCTCAACAGGGGGCATCGCATCAATAGTGTGTTGTTTGGGATTTCTTTTTGGAACGTTCTGACGTCTTTGGAGGAGTTAAGTTACGAAGTCATGTCATTTATTTTTTCGGTTTTCACTGTTCTTGCGCCGACATAATCGAGCGAGAGTTTAAGTTGTACAAAATAGTTAGAAAGGTTAGCAATTTTATCTTAGTATTTGGATTTTCAAGAGAACGACCTATATTTCTTTCTCGAATTCTTGGAAGTTTTCCCCGCTAATTTTAGCATGTTCTCTAGGGCGCCATAAATCAATTACTACGACGTCAATACGTCAATTTGAAATGAGAAATTGGCATTTATTATCACTTTAAACGTGATCTTCATAAAATTAATTGTAAACTGTTTTTCGCTAATAGATAGTTATATACCCTTTCTGATGAGAGGGCGTTCTAGGGGCCGAGATAAAGATTCACTTTACCTATATCTATTGCATATGCTAATTGGACGATTAGTTTCACCCTTGTTGAATGCCTTGAGTTTTTTTCGAATCATGAAGAAATTTTTTGTTGTTTTTTTGGACAACTTGATCTTGATTTCAAGTTGTAAATCACTTAGATTGTATTTGTAGTTTTGAAGTCATACCCACTATGGATAGTTAGAAATGAGCTCATTATAATTTTTTCCCTCTTTTTAACTGTAGCTTTAAAAAAACAAAAATTTGCAATTTGAAATTTACTTCGTATGAAAACAAAATGTTACTTGAAGATTCATTGTTAACTCCGTACGGGCACACGTTCCGCTACGCTAGCGTTGGCGGTGAATCCGAAAATTTGTCACGTGACGATATCGCCTCAACACGATTGGTTAAGAGAACTTACAGTGATAGCGCAAAGGTACGTATGAGCTTTGATTGATTGGAGGCTTGAAAACTATTTATACATGGTTGACCCAGACACGACGCAACGTGTACGACAGGTATGGTGGCCACCTTACCAGATTTTCAAAAAAAAACTCTAAATTATTGTCCTCTTCGTCGGTAAAATCGCTATAAAATCGCTTAAATTTCCTCCTTCGCTGTATCAGATATGAAAAGCTTCCGTCGTGCCTGTGACCAATATAATTCAATATAAACTTGATGAAAAGTCTGTAACGCTGGAAACTATATCACTTACCTCTCGACTTGCCTATAGGATTTTCAAAAACTAATGGATTTTCAATTCCAAATGATTGGGTTAGAGAATTTTAGTCGCTGACGCAAATTCAAATACTTTTCCCATGGGAATTTCTTGTAAGATTTTCGTTATTTTATTTGTTTGTATCTTTAACACAATTTGGGGGGATATTATTCATAATTTCTTTTTTGTGATTTTGATTTTGTATAAAGCTCTGTCTTTTGTTTCCATGAAAATTAGCACAAAGTTTTTCTTGGTACAATTTCAAATGAAAATCTTAACTTTCCCTCATTTTATGAAAGTATCTAATCAACCAACCAAATTGAATACGTCATTGCAAAATTTTGCAGTTTTTATGAAGATAAGAAAATCATAATCTCTATCAAAGGACCTTTCTTGACGAACGGACAAGTATATATCTTTGAGCTTTATAATATTTCTATTGACCTCAGTGAGTGATATATACATCATTATATACAAAAAACACTTGCCAATTGGCCTTTTTTGACATTTTTCTCTGAACTGCTATCTATCTTTTACTTACGCGTTTCAGAAGCGGCTTAGTCATTTCATGCGCAAAAAATATGAGAGATTGACGCATTATATTGCTTCACTGTTCAAAAGTTGATAAATCATAAAGCCTCTTTGATGTTTCAACTGAACGCCGTAGGAGAGGGTACCCAGCTGGCACACAACGTTGTTTTAACGTTCATATAACTCTATATGGACGTTGTGAACGTTAGATAAACGTTGAAGCAACGTCGTGTGTCAGAGCTGGGTAGGAGCAAAGCTTTTTCTTATACACAAGCATTTTTGAATACGTTGAAATGATTTCTCCTAGTCAATATTATGTAGGCTAGCTCTGAACTTCTGAATCCTTAATATTCATGGTACCCATTAGGCACAAGACGTTAAACGAACGACCATCTGACATTCACAGCATTCAAATAACGTTAGATACCGGGTGCGCCACAAAAAGGTTTCTCTCTTTAAGACTAATTTTCTCGAAATCTAGAAATTTATAAAGAACCATTCCTATACCATTGGAAAGAAGAAAAGTAAACTTAAATTTTGATGGGTCATTTATTGAATTTGGTTCATTAGATCAAAAGTTATGTTCAATTGAATAAAAAAGTTACTTTCTGAAAGTGCTCAAAAACGTTAAAAATCGACCTATCAAATTAAACAGAAGCGTAATTTTTTGATACATCAGTATTTTCGTTTTAGTCATCAAAAATGAAAGGAAGGTTGAATTACATTAAAAGGAAAAAAATTCGTCGAAACGAGCCAAAAAATCTTGTAAAATTCAGAAAAATACATCAAATATGGGTTTCGGGGTACACCCAGCCTTACATAGACTTTATCCAGTCCACAACCAAAAATCTAAAGAAAATCTCTTTAAAAGTAAATTAAAATGATTTTGATGAAGATTCTAAACCCTTTTGATCCATCAGTTTCAAAATTTATGTGTTTAATTACTGAAAAATGTTCTTAATCATGTAAAGCCTATTGCGATTGCTAGTTTTAAAATAAAATTTTGATAGGTCGATTTTCTGAAAGCAACTCTTTTATTCAATTAAGCATAACTTTTGATCTAATGAACCGAATTTATCAAATGACCCATCAAAATTTAAGTTTATCTTTCTTCTTTCCAATGGAGCTGAAATGATTCTTTTAAAATTTTTCCGATTTCGAGAAAATCAGTTTCAAAGTGAGAAACTTTTTTGTGGCGCACCCGGTAGACATTAAGAAAGAAACGTTATGTGCCACCAGATGATAGTCTAATGGAAGTTGAATCCTAAGAGAATGTGCAGGTTAAGAGTATCTAACGGCAGCTTAAATAAAAATCACTGAAATAACGGATATGAGATGATTCAAAGCACTGATCGTTCTCGATAAAAATTGAAACTCAAATTGATGACAGGCTTTATCACTTTGTAGGAGTAATATATTTTCACAGCAAGAACCAATTTCCTATACCGTTTTATAAAAATACACCATATATGGATATGTATGAAGTATTTCCTTTTAATTTCAACATCCCACATTGTTAGTGTTAAATTCAAAAGTGTGAGCAAGCGTTTTTGAATCAAATCTAGTTCCCGGATTTTTCCGTACCTGTTATTCTCATTTCCATAATTACATTTAAACAAAATACATTTTCCTTTTGGCTTTTGCTGATTATTCATATTAATTGGATGATAAATAACCTATATCAACCTTACTACAAAAATTGTACTTTCTATGAGCTTGGATGAATGTGCACTAGTTTTTTCATTTTTTTTTTCATACGCATTTACCGCTTAAAGTTGGTATTGTCGAATCTTAGACTCAAAGTCTATAGTTACACTGTGAGAATGTGACTTGATATTCGAAAACTATCCATTTGAGTTTTTTTAAATGACCCAGGACTTCGATTGAACTCACTTTTTGATACTTTTATGACATAATTTCAGTGACAAAGGTAATTCATAACTTGTTTGTTTGTTTAAGTAATTTATCCTTGCTCGCTTGAGTCCCCATTCTTGAATAACATGATATTATAAATGATATAATATTACATTATTTTACGGTATAAGTGTAAGGCATGACATTATTTAGAGAAAGACATTATTTTTTGCTTTGGTTTGATGTATTTCCTGAGGAAATTAGAAATAAAGATTTTGAAATAATAATTGTTTCTGAGAATTTTGTTTCTTGCTGTGGGTCACTTTAGGGGATGTTAGAGCATGTTAAAAGGAGAAAACCAAAATAATCTAACATCTTTATTTATTCTGTATCGGGTATACGTCAAAGACGGTCAACCCTTGATTATCAAGATTTATTGCGCTCTTTTTTATTTTATAAGAACAATGAAAATCAAAATCGTCAAAAAAAAGAACAATTTAAAAACAATGCTGAGCCTGGAATTATTAAATTTCAAGCAGTTTATGGTTGAAATGATATAAGGGGTATAAGTAAGGCCTAAAATACCTCAATTGACCCTAGAGATAAGAACATGATAAGAACGATTTGAGGCTGAAAGTGCCAAAAGATAAGAACAGCCGAGTCTCATCAAAACTTTACTGGTTCTTATAAAAAGGAGTGAGTTCACACTAATTTGCACTATTTTAAGTTTTCAATTGGAAGTAGACCGAAATTCCATGCGTCATTTATCAACGTTTTTACCTTTATTTCAGGATTTCAAAAAAATATTGCATAAAGAGTGTGGGCCATTTATAAATAACAACTGCAAATTGATATGGTTATTAGAAACGTCATCAGCAAATCTACACTGTTCTCTTTAGTAGCAACACTGCGGTTTTTATAAACCTACTTTCATAAACTATTGATCGTAATTTGGTGTAGGAATACAAACTGTATGAAAGTTTTAAATTTCAAAACAAGGTCTAATTGAAACAGAAAAGAACAGAAGTCTTTTACTGGTACAAGATTTAAATGGATTTTAGGTTTTTTACAGGTTTTAGGGCATTCTAAACAGATTTACTAAGAAAAGGTTCCCGTATTTTCTGACCTATTGCGACCTATTGATATCATTCAACTTCTAGAGACTGTTTCTTTTTCTAACAAATAATTAAAAGTCTTGCTTAACCATTATTTTGAGGTTTTCGGTTAATTTGCCTATCACATCATAATGAGATGAAAACGATTTGAAGTTTCTTTTTTCTCGAAATGCATTATCATCTCAAAACATCATCATATCAAACAGTTAATCAATTGGTTTGATTTCGTTTCGCTTTTTATACTACTGTTATAGCTATTCGGCAAGAAGCGTTGTAGTACACCGCCAATTTCTTATTTGAGATTCAGAGTGCAATAAAAAAGCTCTGGACGGTTTATAAAAAGCGTTGAATGTTAAGATTGATTCAAGTTGGGGTTTCTGACTACTCAGTCCTGGCAATGCACGGAGTAAACGGTCCAGCAAAAACTGAAATGAAGTTTTCGTACAGTTTTTAACACCTCTTTTTCATTATATTGCGAAAAAAATACCTCGAGGTTCTAAACGATCTTGACGAATTTAGTAAGGCATGACTTTATAACTAAAGTCTGTCTCAAAATAATTTGCAGCTGGAGACAAAAATGGCTGTAACTTTTGATAGATTTCGAATCAAGTTGCAATTTTGTGCTCGTTAAAAAGATATTCGTGAGTGGAATATTATCAAGTAAAAAATTTGAGAAATGAAGAAGAAAAAAATCAACTTTTTGTAGAAATGTGGTATAATAAACATTTTCACAGGAGTGATTCTTCAATCTTAGATCATCATCACTGTCAAAAAATTTATCAAAAATATTCATTCAATCAAAAGATATCAAACAAAGTTTATTGCTGGTTGACTCTATAAAGTAGTAAAAAACGTTAAAAAAAGACAAAAAACAGCCTTTTGTCGATCAACCAGCAATAAACTTTGTTTGATATCTTTTGATTAAAGGAATATTTTTGAAAAATTTTTCACAGTGATGATGATCTAAGATTGAAGAGTCACTCCTGTGAAAATGGTAATAATACCACATTTCTACAAAAAGTTGATTTTATTCTTCTTCATTTTTCATTCTTTCATTTTCCTTTTTTTTCTCAATTTTTTTACTTGATAATATTCCACTCACGAATATCTTTTTAACGAGCACAAAATCGCAACTTGATTCGAATTCTATCAAAAGTTACAGCCATTTTTTTCTCCAGCTGCAAATTATTTTGAGACAGACTTTACGTGTTTTTCTTCTTGGCTTTTGAAAGTTTTTGAAATTTTGAAATGACTAAGGTTATTTTGGCCTTTATTCGTGAAAAATACGACACATGATTTGTCATTTGACTTTATAGGTGTTCACTGTTTGTATGTGGGAGACTGAAATCAGTCATCTTAAAGAAAGTGTTTGAAAAAATCCAACAGAGAAATTTCGTCTATTGTAAAAAAATGACGTTATAAATTGACGTTCTATACATTGCAAAACTGTATGGTGACACGGTTGCTATAATAACGACAGCGACGTCGAATTCAAAAATGACATCGGTCTTTTGTGTTTGTTATGACGGCGTCATTTATTGATGTGACATCATCTATACATAATGTTTGTTAAATTATAAATCTTTAATTGCAATTCCTTGTACATATACAACAGATAAGCAAATCATTACACGAAAATTTTTCTTCAACAGAACAAATCAATTTCAAAGTGAAAATCTAAGCTGCAGTTATATATTTCCTAAGAAATAAAGTGGATCAGGAATTGCTTGGTTCTTTGCATCAAGAAGTATTATTTGGAGTTTGAATATGGAAATGGTGAGGATTGTTAACTGCTTTATACTTTGACATTTGGGTTAAAATTTGCTAGAAATATTAGACATATCTAGGCAATTGCAATGTAACCAGAATTAAATTATAGGATATTTTGTCTAATTATGGTTTTGATTAGCTTTATGCTTCATAAGGCTCATATATAGGTCCAATTCCAGGGAAGTTAGATTGATTATGCAATTGGTTTTTGAATTCATTTCATTCAATGTTGTTGAAACTTATTGATTTTATTAGGTCATTAAGCTTTCAAGTGACATCACTTTGTAAATGGATTTAATTAATTTTTTAAGATAAATTTTGATTCTAACTTCGATGATAACTTAAAGATAAAGTAAATAAGATTTAAACAAAAAACCAATTAAACCCCTACCATTGAAATGATTTATGTCCCGACATTATTGACGTATTCTTATGATAATGATATAACGGAAATCAGTGGGGGGGAGTACGAGGCTTAGAGGATTTCACCCCTGTGTCATGAACCCGGTTGGGCCTCCAACACACTGGAAAATTTGGAATAATAGAATTTTTACCCCTATTGGGATTTTGATAGAAATCATTATCCCGGTTATGGGAAAGATAATCAACCGGGACTGTGATCGACAGGGTGTAGGCAACAAATCTATTTGTCATCATGGCAGAAAAAACCTTCAAACTAAGATCCAGTCCCATGGTATTGGTCACTTTTAATTATTCTTGTTTATATTAAAACTTCCGTCAGTAAAAAGGAGTGAAAGTGGCTCTGGGTACGCGATTGAGTGACACATATGTTGCCATGTAAAAGGAAAAAATTAAGTTTTTTCTTGGAACCAAATAAGTTTTTTCTTGGAACCAAATATGAAAAAACAACAAGAGAAACCTAGCTCTTGATCTACGAATGGACTTTGGATGTCAAAATTCGGTAAAATCTTTATGGTGTTTTTAAGTTTTTGAGTTGAAATTGTTCTTAAAATGTTCTTATTTTGAGCATTTCTTGAGTATTTTTAGTGTAATTTCCAAAAGAAATGCATGTTCCTAAGTATATAAAGCCTTAAACTGTTCTTAAATTTTCAGCCTCGAAGTTTCATCTTCTTATTATAAAAGAACGTGTATCCATCTCAGTATTAAGCCTTTGAGGCGTAGGTTTAAACTTATTTTCGAACTTCATTACGGTTTCTACTTCAGGGGCATATTAAAAATAGTTAAGTTTAATAAACCTTTGAAGTTGAATTCAATTGGTACATTATAATAAAGAAAACAAAGAGTTTATTGTTTAATCTAACCAATTAGCTTTTAGTTTTCAAATTTTATTTTATGTAACGGGACATCTGTTACCATGATAAGACGTCACTGCGCTGTCAACTTAAAGATCTATATCGATTGTTATGTTGTGTTTTTCAACGAAAAAAAATTTTCACTGTCTTCTCCTGACATCTTATATCCCTTTGTGTTGAATAGAACTTGTTTTTCTAACTCAAAAAGTAACCTTACATCCTTTTAAAGGCTCTTTTTCTTCACTGCTTCAAAATATTTTTGTTCAATTCCTCTATCATTTTGTGCTAGGGATGTATGGACCATCTTGACTTTGCGGATATGCAAGAAAATGTTATAGTTTAGGATTGTTTCTTTTTTTTACCGAAAATAAGGAAAAAACAAAAAGTCTTCAGTTTCAAATACAGACCAAGTTTATCCTGTATTGCTATCACTAAACCTTACTATACCCTGTAAAAATCGCTATTCCATTTTCGATTGGATTGTTGAAACAAAAGTCTATTGTCTTTTAAACAATTGGTTATGTATTGCAAAACAATTTTTAACAATCTGTTCGAGTTTAAATGCTTCTAAATCCTGGATAATAAAATTGGGTTTTATTTTCACGACAAGGAAAAGGAATATTGTTTTGTTTCATGTAAACTAGTTATGCAACATAATGAAATTTTACTATAAGTGCATGATCTCTTTCGCGCAATCTGCAAAGTTATCATCCATCACATCCTCAGAGTGCAATGGTAAGAATATTTTTATTTGTTTCCCCCTTTCTTCGGTAAAGCTACGGGGACACGGAAACAATTTTTATGCGATTGCAACAAAAACATTTTTTTGTTGCAATCGCATAAATGTGTTTCAATGTGTCCCCACGTTAAATCTCTTTGATTGGCAACTTTTTTCGCTCAAAGTTTTTGTTGCTGAAACAAAAATAAAATTCAAATCGATTTGAATTTTATTTTTGTTTCTGCAACAAAATTTTCATGTTGCAAATGAGAATCATACAAAAACCCTCGTGTCCCCTCTCCTTGAGAAGATTCCTTGAAACATTTTTTTTCATTTAGCCAATCAAATTCTTTTATACAACTCAAAACAAATTATGACATAATCTTCTCATTTTTAACACGCAAGACATGAGTTCAAAATGGTGGAGTTGTTTGATTTCATTTTTATGATTTTGTTTCGTGTGCTAGCCCTATACGACACGGTGTAAAATTTCATTGCGATTGCGACAATTTGTTTTTGTTGCAATTGCACAAAAATTGTTTCCGTGTCCCCTTAGCTTAAAAACCAAGGGATTGGTGTACTAGGAAAACCACAGTCCCTTTTTCTTTTCATTAATCTAAAGTTTATAGAAGTAGTCAAAATCAGTTACAAATTTCTTTTTAATGTAGGAAATTCTATTTCAGAATTAAAATTTGTAAAATTAAGAAAATTAAATTAATAAATTTTCGGCCTTAGTCATTTACCTGCTTTCTTATTTATAAGATTAGAATGGTGTTTTTTCCATTTCATCATAGATGTTCTTTTAACTTTTTTGGGAAAATCATCTTAAAATATTCGTACGATATTCTTATGTTAGGATCCAAATTCAACCTAAATTTAGCATGCTAATGTAGGGTTTCTGAAATTTTTGAATTTTGAGCTGCAAAATGTTTTGTCTCGTTCAAAAACCTAGACATTAACTATGACGTTTGCAGGAACAGTACCTTGACAACTTAAATGTTTAAATAATTCCTTGAGCTTAAAGCTAACAATGGTTTAACGTCAATAGTTCGAGAAAATATTCGGAAAATTTTAACTCCTGCTTACTTATCCGCTGATCAAAGCTATTTTAAGCAAACCTAAGCGTATATTCATATTACCTGGGACTTACCCTCAGCCTTGATTGACGTCAGGAGCTTCAAAGACTTCTTAAAGTTCAAAAAATTTAGATTTTAGGCATCCTAATACTTGAATCAGAAATATTCTTGCTGCCTCCTACAGCTGAATTGACGTCAATTGCATTCAAAAATCTTCCAGTTCCACTGTTTGAGTTCAAAATTTAACTATAAATATTCCATACCGGCTATCAATACGGCATGGTATGTGTTTTGTTTATCCCATACTCAGCATTTTTTGAACTATTAAACTAAAATCATTTTGCAATCTTTTCCCACATTGCGTCACCAGGATGTACTTCGTGACGTCAAGAATAGTGTATCTAGCTAGGTTAGCATAAACTTGCAAAGGACATCACGCCGCGATTAGAATGCGCTCTAAAAATAGGTAATATTTCGTAATGCTTGGGAAAAGAATTTTCATACCGTGAATAGAACCGCGTACATTTCATGCTATTTTAAATACCTTATAGTATGCTTATAAAAGAGAGGAAAACTTATTTAGACTATGACTTAAGTGTACTATATAAATGTAACCGACTCCCCGGCTAGTTTGACGTCATTACTAACCAAATCTATCGGCGTTCTGAATAATCTTTGAATCGATATTTTTTTATAAATATTCACATACAATTAAAGCCCAAAACCCACAGAGGCTAAAGAAAGAACGGTTATATTATATATATAAAGTAAATATAGAAACCCTTTTCTTAAAGGAAAATTAGGCTCAATAATTAATGTATTATTTTATCGGCATGGAAACATAATTGATTATTCAGTTATAACCTTTTGAATTCATTTTATTCATTGATTTATATGTTTAGGTTAACCGCTTAAGATAAACGGTTTCTAAGCGCTTTTGATCAAAGTTTTTTTTTCTAATATTATATTTTTTCTATAAGAACGAGAAAAATGCTTTAAATCGCTTGACGTTCAATTTTTGGAGTACTATCCTTAAACTTAAATAGCTAGGATTTTGGAGATAGTTGAGTTTATATGAGTTTTTTACATGGTCTCCATCTGTGAAATTTTAACGTGAAGCAGCTTGCCCTCAATCAAATATGTTTCTCGTAAAACAAATGCTGATGGTTGCATATTCTTATGTAATCATTGTTTATAAGAACATTTCTCGAATACTTTTAAATATTATGTTTCTAAGCTAGCCGCTGTGAAGTGAACGCAAAAGTTGAATAGCCTCTGACGTCAAACTGTCTTTCACGTGAATGAATATGATGGAAATTCCCTGGTTTTTCAATAACACAGCAAAAAGATTGTATATAAAAACTCTGAAGGAAAAGAAATAGGACATTACTAAATCAGTCTATGAAAAACCAACACACGATTGACATTGATGACAAGAAGTTTTTTGATAAAGACAAGCTCTTTGACTTCCAATAAATTTTATTTGGAAATTTAGACCAGAGGGTCGTTTTTATATAGCTTTACTAAAATTTTGACTAAGTCTTTGTGAAAATGGCAATCGAGAGGTTTCTAGAAATGCACGCTAAACAACGATGCCGGCACGCAAGTATCGGTGAAATTCCAAAAGAACTTGAAAATACGGGAAACATGAAACGTACTCACAGTGAAGGAGATATGGTAAGAGTACGCATGCGCGATAAAAATTGTTTTACTTTTTTTAGTTTTCATATAGTTTTCAAGAATTTTGATACTTTTCGAATGTCTGAAGAGTTTATTCCCGGGGGGGGGTACTACCCTTGTCGACCGACGGGGGTGCTCCGCTGAGGTTCGAAAAATGGACCCTACGTGGGACTCGAAATTTGCGAAAAAAGTGACCCTGAATGGGACTGAAATTCCAAAGTTTTCTCAAATTTTCTACTTTTTCTCCAAATTTTCCAAAAAAAGGCACCCTACGAGGGATTGAATTTTCTATTTTGGTGTTTTTGCGACCCTACCTGGGACTCGTGGAGGTTAGAAAAGGTACCCTGACCAGCGGAGCATCCCCGTAACCCATCTTGCCCTAGTACCCCCCCCCCCCGGGAGTTTATTGTCATGTGTTTGTGATGTGTATATTCATCTGTATTCCCAAATGATACATAACGTCAAGGAAACGTCCATTTAACGTCCACAAACAACATTAAAAGGTTTCAAAGATTTTTAAATCTCGGGTTCCGAATCTTCATGCTTTCCCAACTTGTACATAATGTCAAGCTGAATTCTATCCAACCTTCTTGCAAAAATATGCTGAATCAGCAAAAAAGTTTCATAATATCTAAGTTTCACATGACTGTGTAGTTTGTATTGACGATGTTATGTTTACGTAATATCATTTCTTTCTTACTCAAGATGGCGAAACTTTTTTCATGTACTTTCTATTTAAGTTTGTTTCAATATCTTGTTTTCTATAACCATAATGTGAATCAAAATGTGAATTACTCTATACTTTACTCTTTATTGGTTTCACCATATCTGTCTCTGTAATGCTAATATATCTTTTGGGACTTTGATAATTTTTTTTGTAAGAATATCCAAATATCATATGTTAAATATCGAGATGTAGTACTGACTTTTGATGACACAGACATGGCTTTTTTTGTCTTTTGGCTTGAATAAAGCAAACAATTTTGACATATGATAGGCTAATAATGATTTTCTTGTCATAATCATCCTCGTTTCCAGCTACCATGATAAGTATCTCCAAGTCCTCTCCTTTTCGTGACATTTCGAAACACGAAATTTAGAGGGTTTATATAACAGTTAGCCCAAAGCTGTACCGCTAGCTCAGTCAAAGAGATTCGGGAAAAGAACTCGAAATTAAACATTACGAAAAAATGACGTCACAACTGAGTGCTTTGTTCAAAACATTAAACCAACTTAAAGATGACGTCACAGGGCACCCTATCGATTATGATTTATCTGTTTTCCCCAGTTGTATTTTTTTCTTCTCTTTTTTTCCTTGGAAAAGCCACATGGTGCTTGTATATGATTACTTGGAGTGATAACATAATTCTTTTATACTATCGTATTACATCCGCTATTATGAGTTTTTTTCCTTGAGTCCGCGCTATTGTAATGGTGTGTATTTTCCTTTTCTTTCAATAAAGTTAAAGGCACTGCGCCTTTTGTAGTTATATGGTTGCTTTTAATAATTTCCTCTGGGGGATATAGAAAAATCTTTTATCTCGACATTTTAGATATTTTACCGACGACCCTCTTATTCTACGACTGTTCTTTTATGTTTTGACGTGCAACGGAACGAATTTAATTCTTGGACTTTGAAGTTATTTTGTGTTCTTTTTGAGAGAGATTGTGTTAAAAAAACCAAAATATTTTGGTAAAGGAGAATTTTGGCTGTGTTTTTTGGAAATTTACAAACAAACAATGGTACAACACAATTTACACTTTTTTTAATAAGAACCAGTAAATTTTTGTTGAGGCTCCGCTGCTCTTATTCTTTTTTGGTAATTTGAGCCTCATATTGTTCTTATCTTGTTTTAGGGCCAAGTTTAGGTAGTCTGACCTTACTTTGACGCGTCCTCTACTAGAAATTCAGCATTTCCAACTTAAGCATTATTATTCTTAAATTGTTCTTATTTTTCGATGATTATGATCTTCATCGTTCTCATAGAAGAAAAAGAGTTCGCCCATATTTTAGCTTACGTATCGGTTTCTATTTTCAAACCTACACGCTTGAAACATGGTGTAAACAATAGTTTTAACATGAAGAAATTTTCAAATATAACATAGATAGTAGGATCTAGTTTTATAGTTCCTTTTCCTTATTAGTTTTCCAAATATTTGAAGTCAAAAGACGTCAAAAAAATTTGGAAGCAGAACTTTTTTCTATGAAAGAACGGAAAAAAAACTACTGTAGACATATAGGTCACAGAGGGTTATGTTTAAGGAAAAACACTCAAGAAAAATGATCAAAAACAAGAGTTTAATCGACCTTGTTATTTCTTCTTCTCATGTTCAGGACCCATTGAAGAGATTCGAATATTTGAGGAATGGCAAAGCAACCAGTGTTATGATTCGGGCTACACCGAACGCTGTCAGGTGGGACGAAATCAATCGTATCCAATACCGCTTCCAAGCACTCAATTTTCACAGTGATGGTATGTAATTTTTTTTCAACTTCGTTCTTAACTTATTCTTATGAGTTATTGACATTTCTACAAAAACGCGCTAAATTACTTTATCGGTAGAAAAATTGCCGGCCTTGAAAATTTGTCTGTAAAAAAATCGTCATCAAGCGACTTTTTCGTCACTTTTTGCCGACTAAATGAGCATTGATTTATTATTATATGTATTAATTTTCTGCTATTATTTTCTCTCTTTAGTACTTGATGCTTTGATTCAAAACTCACCACCACTTTCAAGACGAGAACACAACGTTGCTTCCAACAAACCGAAAAACGAAAACGAAAGTGATAAAAACAATAACAATATTCCTTTAAATCGTCGCGATGACAACAATAATAACCAAAATGGTAGCCTTAGCAGCGACGACGAAGACGATGAAACAGATCTAATTGACGCGACATCAACAAAAAAGAATGTCGAGAAAATCCGTAATACACGCTCCGGTAAATTGCGTTCAATACGACGATCGAATTCGGCCGACGTTCGAAACGAAATCGAACGAAAAGCCTCGGTAGTGCAAGTAGGACCGAAAGACGATACAAGTGACTATAATAGCGATGAAGAAGTATTTCAAACTCGCTCAGAAGGAGATATAGACTTTAATACAACAATATGTCATGTTAAAACAGGTCAAATAAAAGACACAACACAAATTCATGTGCAGTCTTATAATACTACGACGAATAATATGGACAATGATAATAAACCGTTTACTAAGAAAGACTTGAATCTACTAGCAGATCCTTCTACTTACGGAAAAGCGAGTCAACGACAAGCTTCATCTGCTCCAGCGTCTACGAAAATTTCCGTGGTTACACCAATAGAAAGCGTTTCAATCAACGATCGATTTCGAAGTGAAATAACGAACCTTGGAGATACAACAAGCGAGGATTTATCAGCTAAATCGGTACGTTTTTGTTTTGACTTCCATATAATTCTTGAAGCTTTTTTGGTTTTAAGGGTCTTTACAATACTACAATTTTTCATTCACAATATTACTACATGTAATCCTTCCTCCCGGAATGTTTTGTTTTCTAACTGCAGAATATCTGGAATATCTTTTTTAATGGGCTTATATATAAGGTTTATAATTTTAACTTAACTTTCTAATTCTTATCATTAAAACAGAAAGAAGATCTTATCGAATTGGTCAAAAGTTTACAAAGGGAACTGGAAACGAGTAAACAACAACAATGCAATCACTCTTCACCACAAATGCTTTCTACGAGATCATCATGTAGTCGACAAGATTCGATCAGTGAAGAAATCAGCCTCGAGGAGGAAGCGGACGACGGGCGGTCAACGCCCGCTGTTTCAACGTTGATTGAAAATTTCGAAAAACGTGAAGGATTTAGGCTACAAAGGAGCAGTACTCTACCGTACAGGGTAGGTTATATCTTGAATTATTTTTGATCCAAATGAATGCCATTCGAAGCTTTCAGAATTTAAAGATCGGCTCCGCTGTAAAACATCGAGAACTAGTTCTCTTAGGGGACCTAAACGACCTAAAAGACGCACTAGTTCTTTTAAACGTCATATCTTCACAATAAAGTCATATCTTGACAGTAAAGACTTAATAACAGACTTATAATTTTGAAATTTTGCTCATAATGATTCTTCTGGTATTTAATATGTTTTATTTCTTTCACTTCTAGATTCGAAAAGCTCCAAGTTGAACGCAAACAAATTTTCCGTGTATGTGATATTGAGGAGCTGTTGAAAAGACGAAAGGTTAATTCCATTACCTTGAGCAAAAGGAATATGCTGACGTCAGCTATACACACGATACATCTAACCTGTCTATGCTCTTTATGGATCTTGCCATGCATTGTGGCGGTACGCCCATTTACTCAAACCGCCAGCCAAACAGAGATCATCGCCCAATATCACCCTTTATATTCTCAGCACGAGTATGCTGTTTAAGCATTAAGTTGGGGACGAGATGGAGTTTTTACAAGCTCTTATTTGATTTGGTTGGTCGTTAACCAGTAATAAAACAATTTTGTTACTTTTTCTAAAGAACGCGTCATTTTTATTACTTCAAATGACCAATTATTAAAGTATCTTATAAAAACTCCATTTCATCTGGAAAGTTGAGCCGTTGCAATTGATTATTGACGTTAAATTCAACGCTTGAAGACCAAATAAAAACTTTACACAGAAAGATCACACGCAAATCAGCTACTAGTATGCCACTTTTTATCCTTTTTCGGGAAAGGATTGACATGGTTAGTTTGACAATGGAGACTTCTCAGATCTTTTTCTTTAGTGTCAAAATTTTGACATTCAATTTTATTCGATGTTATATTCTAATTTGTAAAAAACAACATTTTTATTCAAGAATACCTATAACCTTTTAATTTGTTTTTCGAAAAAAGCAATTTGTACATTCTACATTAGGTAATGAAATAATTATTAAGTACTATAGAAACTTGTAAAATTTTAGTTGAATTTTATATCTCAAAATTCTGATTTGTAAAATAGTTAATTTTCCAAAATAATAACACAATCTTTTAATACCAATTAAAATCCCATTTAACGACCTATTGTAAATTATGAGAATATTCGGTTTTCTTTTTCTAGTATAGTAAAATAATAATACAAAAATATATCAAAATACAAATTTAAACATTTACTATCAATTTATTGACCGCCTGACCATCGACCTTTATTCTGTTTAGAATTAAATTTTTACTTTGGATTTAAGATATGATATAGCTGAAATTTGACACAAAGGTTTTTTGAATTACCAGAAAAACCTGCATTTGAATCGGAAATTTTCGAACCCTTTGGACATTTTATGATGTTTGTCAATTTTCTGTAGAAGCCCCTGGACAAAATATTCTAAAAAGTACTCAAAATATTATAACACTTTTATCTGAAAGATCATAATAAAAAGTAGATTACGAAAAAATTGGATCATTTTTTGAAATCTCGTCACTTAGACGAAAATGGACCAAATCCGTAGCATTTCTTGGTGACGTCTTCAGCTTCCCAGTTAAAGAAAAATTTGCATTTTCAAACCAGGCACAAATGACTGGACTTGAAACGTATTAACTATATCGGGCACTATAAAAAGGCATGGTTTACAGGGTCTTGATGGCTAGATAAGAAGATATTTGAGTTTAAAATTTTGCTCACTCAGTTGAAATATTGTAAAATGTGCTGACCCAGCAAAAATAGTTGGTTTGAAAACTTAAGTTAGGGACATCTGTGAATTAAGCTGTGTTGGCCGATTCTGGCCTAATTTGGATATGAGAAAGGAAAATAACGTTAATTTTTGATTGAAGAAGATTCGTGTTCTGAATATGTGTTTAGTAAAATACACATTTTATAAATGCAACGATACTTGATAAATTTGAACACAAGCTTTAAACGGGTTCAAAAGATAGCAAAGTTTTTTTTCATTGTTTCAATGCAATAGACTAATTCATTTTTATATGCCATCTTTCTAAACCCGAGGTAAACAGTGATTTTTCCCGTAAAATATGGCCTAATTAGGCGATATTCCAAATGAGAAGAAAAAATTAACTTTTTTATCCATCTATGCTAGTTAAAACCCTTTAACTACCGATGTCGGCATATGCCGACATGAGGATTTTCGATTTTCTTTGCCGATGTCGGGATTTGCCGACATGGGCACTTTCCATTCCTTTGCCGCAAAATTTAACACTTTTGCAAAGATTTTATATTAGATGGTTTGAAATAAAAAAAGATAATAGTTAAAAGCTTTTCTATGTTGAAAAATAACTATTCAACAATGTTCAACTCAAAATTATAGTCCTTGGCTGATACTTCATATATTATTCAGAAAATGAAGTCAATTTTTTCGAATTTCTTACTAACTTTGAAGGCTTAAGTAAATGGAATACTATCAATTAAAACTATTATAAGAGAGAGATGGCTCATAAAACGGTGGAGAGCGACCATATTGTTTTTCCTTTGTTTCAGAAAACAATTGATGTTCTAGCTTAGTCCACAAAGGACAACTGTCATGGCGGCTCGAAGGTATCTGATTTTTAGAAATGTTAATTAATCCCATTTTAAAAAAGTTCTCTAGCGTTTTCTTTTTGTATCTTTGCTGGGAAAAACTTTGAAAGTAAGGCTAGAATACCAAGCGGATACATCTGTGAAATCTAATGTGAGAAAAACATCTTTAGAAAAGAAAAATCAAACGAAATGGTTATAGCAACACGAAATCTTTAATTGGGAATATCTTTCCAAAACTGTTACCACAAGAGCTAAAAGTAACAAACATTAGACTTGAGTGTAATAATAGACTGATGACATTTCTGAGTTGTGTTTTCAACGATGCGAAAAAAAATATAACTTTGAATATAATCCAAGATCTTGGATTGCCGTCATGGTTACTTTTCTCTGTGTTGATTGCGTGCTGAACAGAATCTGAATAGTACATTGGACAGTTTACAACTAGCTAATAGCCAAGGCTATGATGCGCCCGTTGCAATGTTTTTCTGGGAAACTGACGTCGGTTAGTGATAACCAAGGAAACAAAAAGCAGGAGGGCCAAATAATTACAGTTTCTGTAAACCATTTCAATGACATGTTAAATGAGTCAGAAAGTTGCAATAAAATTTGCTTTTTTAAGTTTTATTTATAAGAACTGCAAGGAAAATGTGTAAAAACAAAACAATATATAGTTTTCTTAAAAATCACACAAGAAGTTTTCTTTGCCACTCCTTTATGGTCCTTGTACAGGAAAAAATAAATTTAGCAGCTTCCAAGTGTAGAACACCTAAAATCAATATACAACAACAGAACAACAAAAATCAATATTTTTTTTTAAACATAATTCACTCAAAGTCATCTAGAAGAAATTTAGTTCAGTAAAACATGAATAAAAATAAAAAAAAAGATAAAATCGATTATCGATTGCAATCAATGAGTAATCTATAAAATATTGATTGCATTGATACATAGTTTATTGAAACAATTGTGAGTATATATTAATTATCTATCGATTGCGTTAATGTATCAATTAGTTATTAAGTCAGTAAAAATCAATAGGTAATCGACGTAATGTACTTAAATTGATACTGATCGACTGCAATCGATATTTAATCATAATTGATTATTTATCAATCATAATCAATAATCGCACCATCTGGATTTTTGTCCATAATTTGTTGAAAAATACTTTGGTCTTACTTAAATCAAATTCCAGTAACACTTTATCATAATAAATGATCTAAAAGTTCATCAAACCACCCATTGTCTTCAATAGCAAATCGCAGTGGTGAAAAACTCAAACCCATGCATCAATCGCAATCGCAATTAATAACCACAAGAACTGGATTTTGTCCATAATTTGTTGAAAAATACTTTGGTCTTACTTAATCAAATTCCAGTAACACTTTATCATAATACACTCATTTTGTTTTATAAGCATAACGTTTATAAGCATACTGAAGCTCAAATTTCCAGAAAAATTAAGCATATGCTAAGCATACCTTGAGGCTCAGCCAAAGAAGTTTTTAGAATCATAATTTCCAAAACTTCAGAAAATAACAGAAGAATGAAGAAGAGAATTACAAACAAAATTGGTGATTTTATTTTTGTTTAATATCTTATAAATAACAGAACTTATAATAACAACAACATTCGAAAACAATAGAATGTCTTCATTTCTCTCAAGATTAAAGATAGGGGAAAATGCGCGAAATTTTTTACCCCCCTTCATAATTTTTTTACCAAGCATAGGGTTAAGCATAGTCGAGGCTCAAAATTGAGCTCTACTTTAATGGGATAAATTTTCGCGGGGATTAATTTTCGCGGATTTCGCGGATTTGGGTGTCATCCGCGAAAATAAGTCCCATTGGAAATTTGAGAAAGGCCCATCCGCGAAATATTTCTAAACAAAACTCAAAATATGTCAAATAAATTATTTGAATGGTTACTTGCATCAAAGAGGCGCAAATAATGTGTATTTCAACAACCAATATGCATGATTTGACAGCAAAAGTCACAAAATCGAGAAAATATGCCCCCCAATAGTGCCATCCGCGAAAATTAATCCCCGCGAAATCTTAAAATTTCGCGGATGAGCTCAACCGCGAAATTTAATCCCCGCGAAAATTTATCCCATTAAAGTACTTAAGCATAGTGAGCTTCAGCCGAAATTTACCGTATGCTTATAAAACGAAATGAGTGTAAATGATCCAAAAGTTCATCAAATCATCCATCGTCTTCAATATCAAATCGCAGTTTGGTGAAAAACTCCAAGGCGACAATCAAAAATATGTTCCGTTTGCGTCAGCCGACTGACCAACTTGGCAGACAAAAATTCCTAGTCAGACGAGTCAGAAAATTGTCGGAATTTTTCATCAAGCGAACGAATAAATATTAATAACTATATATACTTTGAAACCATTTTCCAAAAAAACCGACTAAACTTACTACCGACCGACCGATTCAATTTTAAGAAGATTTTTGACGCGAACGGAACATATTTTCGATTGCCGCCCAACCCATGCATCAATCAATCGCAATCACAATAATTAATAATCGCAACGTCTGGATTTTTGTCCATAATTTGTTGAAAAATACTTTGGTCTTACTTAATCAAATCCCAGTAAAACTTTATGATAATAAATGATCTAAAAGTTCATCAAATCATCTATCGCATCATCGTCTTAAATATCAAATCGCAGCAGCGGTGAAAAAACTCCAATGCATCAATTGCAAATCGATAATCGCACCGTCTGGATTTTTGTCCATAATTTGTTGAAAGATACTTTCATCTTACTTAATGAAATTCCAGTACACGATCTAAAAGTTCATCGAATAGTTCTAGTTCTAGATTCTAGTTATGTATTTGCATAAGACAATTAAGCCTAATCTCGCAAATTCTACGTAAAAATTACAAAAATGAAAATATTTTAAATGTGCTGTCAGCAATAAATATATTAAAATATAAGTTTAATAGTTATGTATAAAAGTTTGTTTATTTAAAATCTAATATAAATAAATAAATGTATGTAAATATATGTAAATATAAAAAAGCTAAAATATAAAATGATCTTAATGCCGAAATCTTGAATTTTAAGCAGACAGATTTGAGTTGATTAGCTTGCATGGTAGATTAGTGTGGAAAAGTGTGAGAATTTATTCAAAAACTAGCAAAAGGATTTGAGTAAGTAGTTTAGTGTAAGTTTTATCTATCTTAGTGATTTTGTAAGAGTTTAAAATTCCTAAAGTTAAATTTTCATCTATTTCTTTTTTAAATTCGTTTTCATCAACAAGGTTTGCAACATTTGATGGCAGTTTATTCCAGTACTGTACGGTGGAGGGAAAGAAAGATGATGAATAGCACTTAACTCTCCCTTGAATCGGTTGGAATTTCACATTACAACAGCGTTGCCTCTTTGGGTGGGTTTTTAAATCAACAAACTTTTTACCGGATGTAATATCGTGTAGCATCTTAATTTTTGATTTGTATCTCCTACCTTCAAGGGTTTCAAGGTCCAAAGGCTTTCTGAGGGATTCTGGGCTGACTTCATAACTCCACTCATTGGCTATCCAGCGTATTGATTTTCGTTGAATCATTTCAATTTGGTGAATTAAAGATTGATTATCTACTGGATCCCATACCGTACTTGCGTATTCCACCAATGGTCTTATGAATATTTTATAGCATGTTAGTCGCGTGAATATTGTTCATCACATTATCGTCTTCAATCGAATTGCAGTAAAAGCCTTCTTCTTCTTCATTACATTTACATAGGAAATGTATAGACCTTTTTTCAAAGAGGCCACCTTGTTGAATAATTATGTAGTCCAGCAGAAAAACAATGATAAAACCATGCATAATTATTACAATATGCATGATACAGTATGGCTCTATCATTGTTTTTATAGCTGGACTACATAATTATTCAACAGGACGTCCTCTTTGAAAAAAGGTCTATACGTTAGGATACTTCATCCAATAATCCATCCATAACTTTCTCCAAGCCCAACAGGAAAATATGTTTTTTATTGCAATCAACCATCGCATCATCATGGAATGTCATGGAATCATAACAACAAACCAAAACAAAGCAAAAAATAAGTCTCACTTTTGGTAAAAAATAGTTCATAAAAATCAACGAAAACTAGAGCAAATAAAGTCTTTACACGATGCAAAAAAGCATGTCCCTGATGCAAGAATTAATTTGCCAAGTTAGAGCTAATTCAAAAAGATGAAACTTGCAATGCCAGCATGCAAATGATCAAAAACACTATCGCTTCGGTAGCCATCTTGAATAACCTTTTAATGAATCCGATCGGAAGAAAGATAGGAAATCGGGGAAATACTACGAAAAGTAGTTTAATCGAGCAAGGCTCTTGTCTTTGTTAACATTAATATACGTAAAAAAAACACAAAATAAAAAATGAATGATCGAGAACAAACATGAATAATCGAGCCGGAAAACTGAATCGTGAGATTTTCCCTAGGTACTCCTCATTAAGGCGCCCTTGACGGGCGCAATAATTTAGGTGCAGATTTACATACACCCCCTTCTCGCAGACTCGGTGGAGCCCCTTTTAATGGAAAAATTGGTCAAAATATCGTCCCCGCCCTGTTGAAAATTATACTCCAAATGTTGTCCCCACTGAAAATAATCAAATAAAAAAGTCCATCTTCTATGAATTTCTGCCGTGAAAACAGTGGAATTCGAACCCCCAGTCATAAAATGCATAGGAATATCATCCATCGAGCTTTAATCTGTTATTTTAACCCCCACTGGCTAAATAAATCCTACGAGCAGGGCTTTTTCTTTGTTTTTGGTAGACTGGCGAATGAAAGATTAACTCTGACGATTTCTAGAGCCTAGGTCGGCGAATTATTAGCAAGTGCAGTGTATTTATCAGCGTAAATATGTACTTGAGGGGGAGAGCCGAACTTTTCGAACGGAATTGTAATTTTTTTTCGTGCCTCCTCCTTCTCACTTTTCAACAACTATCTACACGCCTACACCCTTTGGTAGTAAATTTACTGCAAATACTACATTTCATAATCGTTATAAAGGTTTGATGTCAATCAATGATGATGACATTTTACATGGTTTGCTGTTTTTACGAAACCCATTAAGCATCATTTCCGACACCACGAAAACAGACATAATTGCCAAACAGGACATTAAGCTTGCAATTAGAAGAATTCCAATACAGTCCCTACAGTAGAGATTATTCAATGGAGTCCCTTCATAAAATGAAAGCTTTTGTAGAAATTAATAACCTCGCGAAAAATTGTTACCTTTTTGTGAGTTGTTACGTAATATAACATTTGCAGCTATCTTCATTGTATAGAAACTAGAAACATTATACAAAGGATCTCCATTATTCCGAGGCAACTATTGCTTTCGTCCATAGCTATTTTCACTCTTTAGAAACAAGGGCATCAAAAAATATCCAAAGAGGAACTTTCGAGAATCGATTCTTTATTGTTTACGTAAAATATGACAAACACAAACTTTGTAGGAACAGCTAACGAAACAGGTTTCTTAGAAATCACGTCAAAAACATATTGTGCATTGGAAAACAACGATTATGAAATATTAGCCAAGGATCGTGGAAAGGTATAAAAGGGAATATTTGCATTGCTTTACAAAAAGATAACAAATCATCAATCAAATATTGAATTGTAGGACATAAAGTAAAGGAAGAATATTCTGCTAGAAAATATTCGAGAAGAAGGAGAAGAAAATTAGACACGAAGAATATTATCAAACCATTGATTAATTTGAAAACCTTGAAGTAAAAGAAAATGGAGAATCTTCAGCATCTCACCAAATTGTTTGTATGCTTGGTTACTATGACTACAATCACCGCATTGGCTATCCATGAAGATGCCACCAGAAATTCTCCACCCCCAACAGTGGCATGTCCAAACACATTATGTCAAAACAAACCAAACGGAAACTACCAGCATCCTTCCAACAAAAACTATTTCATCCAATGCAGTAATGGTGAACCTTATTGTCAAGTTTGCTGGCCATTGACTTTAGAATTCAGTGAAAAATGTAACCAATGTCTTTATTCTGCCAATGATGAATGTGCTAAGACTCTCCCATTTGCAGATTCACCAATATCAACGAAAACCTCATCTGACTGCCCTGATCAGTGCAACATGAGAGGACCTGAATTCAGTGGCAACCTTGCCAATCCTTTCAATCCTCGAGGATATATCAGTTGTTGGTTAGGTGTCACTGTTGCATGTCTACCTTGTCCAGGGAAATTAGAATTTAATGAACGTAAAAATCGATGTCTACATGGTGGATTTTATGAACAGGAACCAGTGAATTTATAGGGTATTTCTCTTTTAAAATATGTATCTTATTTATTATTTCATCACGGATATCCAATGAAAATAACTATAATTATCCTTGTATTAATCATATCCATCTTTAATCTGATCCAAAAAAAAACTTAGAGCCGAAGACTCTAAAAAGGAATTTTCCCAAGCAAACAATGCCTTAGCCTTCACATTGCTCATTACGGATGATGAATTGAATCTAGCTTTTCTTTTCTTTTTTTGAATCTGGCTGTAGATATTACTTTCAATATACAATCATGGTCCTCCCCCAATTTCACGCATTCGCGAATTTTTTTTCACATTTACGCAAGGAATTTGAAGAGTGTCGAATTCCTTTGTTTACGCAAATTTTTCTCAAGTTTTGCGCAAACCCGAATTTTCAGAAAATCTGAAAATATTTATGTATCCACCGGGGAAACATTTGAAAAACGGGAAAATTCACATATTCATGCAAAAATTAGCGCAGATAACCACATTTACGCAATCAAAAAGTGATTTTTTTACTTTCACGCAAGTTTTTTTTTCGATTTTCACGCATTCCCGCAACTCAAAAAGCCGATTCACTTATTCATGCAAACTGCTGGTGGGCTTTTTAGCTTTTCGCAGAATTTAAAGTTCGGGAATGACATTTTCATAGGCTTTCTACTTTATCTAGTCGGATTTATCGATTAGGTAGATGTATAATAGCCTCCAGGCTATATTTTCAGCCTAGCCAGAACATTCAAAAGCTATTGGATCTTGAGATCCTTAGCTCCACTTAGGTCTCAAGTCTCATGTTAAAAATCAGAGCTAAGACTCTAATGTCCAAACCTAAGTTAAGGCACTTGTGGTTTTTCAAATTCTGCAGGGAAATTCCTTTCCCCAAATATTATGGCCATAGCGTTTGTGTGAAAACTACGCGGGACACACATCTTATGTAGAAAATGAAGTGACTTAAAGTAAGCATAAAATCAGTTCTTGGATATGAAGATAAAATTTGATGTGGAAATTCTTATCCACCCCACTTTTCCCTAAAGGGATGCAGCACATATAATGATCTGACCTGGTTATCCAGTCATCAAACCGCGTTTCTAAAAACGAAAACGAAAACGCGGGATTCGAATGGCTATGTTTTTGATTAGACAAAAATCTTCGAATAGGAAATATGAACGGAGCCATGCGAATTTTTGAGTGAATATGTGTAAGCACGGATGGCGATCTGTATCGACATTTGGATTACACTTTTAACAAAAAGCTACCTCTTTTACTTCAAAATTTTGCAAAACTAGGCGCTCAAATCACAAAAATTCTTTGATATGAAAAACCATGGCATCAAAGGAAAGACAAAGTCCTTAGAATCCTTAAGCTTCAAAAAATATTGTCAAAGACAACAAAATTTGTGAACTTGAACAATGATTCTATAGAGATTTTTTCATTTAATTATCAAATAAGAATCATTCATCAATCAAATATTGGTGCAGAAGATAGTAAAGGAAGAATATGTTTCCCATCAAAATATCCAAGTAGAGATTGAAAAACATCAGACGCATACAGCAATCCATCAAAGAAGCATCTTCAATCAAAACAATCTCCAAATCATTGAAATTAATTCAAAATTCAAAACCTTTGGGCGCTTGAAAATGAAGAATCTCTTCACTTTATTGATATGTTTGGCTACCATAGCTTCAATCACCGCATTAGTCATCGATGATGAAGATGACACTAGAAATTCTCCACAAGCTGTTAGCTGTCCAAATACTTTATGTCAAGATAAAGGCAACGGGAAGTACGATTATCCTTCCAACCGGCAATATTACATTGAATGCAACGGTGGTAAAGCGACTTGTTACTACAAGTACCAAGGAAATACTGAAGATTCCGGTCGCTAACTTTTGATTTTCAATAACAAAATTATGGAATTGGTCTCTTCTTTTGTCCAGCGAAATTAAAATTCAATGTTAGGATTTAATAATCTAGAAATTTATATGTTTGTACGATTTGATTACCATTTACAGTATTTTTTGACAAAGATCTTTCCATTTAATTTGTATCTTATCTTATGTTTATTTAGCCAGAAAATGAGGCAAAATCAATTTGAGAAAATTTTGTTATTTCAAAATTGAAATTTAAGTGTGATTTTTTTTCGATTGACTGGAAATATTTTAAAAGCGTTCCAATGAACAAGATATAATTGGAAATTTCAAATTTCAAATGATCAAATTATAAGAATCTGTCATTGGTTCAAATTCAACGAGCCTACACGTTTTTTTAGAAGAACATCCAAAATTTTTGAAGCCTCCGGATGTTCTTAACTTTTTGGGTCTCAAGCCTAAAAATGTTCTTACCATGATCTTAATTTCCCCATTTTTTATGTATTTTTGTCTATTTACCTAAGAAATTGTCTGTTTTCGAGTCCGCGAAGCTTCAACCTTTCTTAAGCAAGAAAGAAGAAGCCTTAATATTTGCGCCACATTGAGAATGACGGATTGAGTTTAGCCCTTCTTTTTTTTTTTTTTAAGCAGCACATGTTTCGAAATGTGGCGATAGTTTTTACTTTCAATCTGGCGTGTGTGTGAAAACCACGCAAGTCACGCGTTAGGGGAAGTATAAGTGACTTCATTTCACCCGGGAGTTTAGGGTCTAACCCTTGGGCGGGACCTTTGATACATGCAATTTTAATAAATCCCCATTAATTCTGATGAAGAATTTCCAATCTTTTGATTTAAAGAAAAAGAAACTAACACAGTCTCTTTCAGTTGTGCGATTGTATTTCTATAGGTATCATACCAATCCATAATAAATATCATATAAATTAAATCAAAGTTAGTTATTACAAAAGTTTCGAGCAAATGTCGAATCTTTCCATGAAAACAGACTCACCTGGGCAAGACATACACCCAGCAGTAACTCCACGCCAACATCCAATAAACTCTTTCTCATTGGAAGGATGTGCAATATTTCCAGTAAAATCTGTTCCTCTTTTGGGGCATAAATCAGGACAGCTTGGAGTTGTTGGTGGAGGTTCAGTTACACATTCATCATTAACAGAATGTAAACATTGGTTGCAATATGGATTGAATTCTAAATAGATTGGCCAACACGCTTGACATCTAGCTTTCCCATTTATACATTGGACGAAATGGTGCTTGTCGTATGGATAAGGGTAGTTTCCATCAGATTTCCCTTCACAAACATCGTTAGGACACATTCCAATGAAGATATTTTGTGGTTCTTTATATGTATCACCAGAACTTGAACTGTCCATAGCTTCCAATTTTGATGCAATAAAATAAAATATCATAAATGCAATAAGATACTTCATCGTCATAGGTCGAGAACTGATTTGTCAGTTTCGTCGGTTAAGTTTCACGCTATACTTTGTGTTGTGAATGTTTTCTTCCAGCCTTTTTTACTATCTCTTCACGAATTAGTGATGGTTGGTGATTGACGAATTCTAGCTAAGAAAACATCTCTTTTATATACAAGCCCATAAACCAACATTTTTCTTCACACGATTAGTGGATGACCTTGAGGGCCCTAATACCCTTTACTTTTTAACCTTGCATGTGGGATGGTGATAATGATTTATTATGATCATTTATCATTACATGAAAAAAAATCATTTAAAAATGAAGAAATCGTAAATTTTCTTTAAACCTTAGGGGGCATCGTATCCTACTAAAATAAGGTATCAACAAATTATACAAACGAATAAAAAACGCGCCCTTACCAATATCAAGATAAAAACATATAAGAGAAAAATGTTTCGAATTTTGCGCTAATTGTATTTGATGATTATTCTACTTCCATGGAAACACGTCCATTCTCATAGACCTTTTGGGACACTCTACCACTGAAACAAAATAATCTCTAAAATATTGTCCCCAGTCGGAAATCATATACTCCAATTTTATCCCTGCTGAAAATCCTTACTGCAAAACATTACGCTTCTTTTCCCATCCCACCAAATTTCATAGCTTGAAAACAGTGGAATATTTATATCCCAAGCCATAAAAAACAGGGCAATCACAATCCGCCCGAAGTTTTAGTCCGTAATTTTACCCCATCTGGCCGAAAGAATTTTACCGAGTTTGTAAGAAGGGGGTACTGTATGGAAACTGCAATGCTTGAATAATTGTTTACATTGATCTATTACCACGTTAATGCGAGCTGAAACGAGTTTACACAAAAGTAATAACATTTAAAACCACCAAACAGGAAATACAAAGAAATTAAAGTTTCCTCTTATGAAAGTACGTAAAGATGTAAAGGTCGGAATCAAGCGGGTGTCAAAAAGTCACATCTAAAATCAACCCTTAAGAAATCAAAGTAAGGGGTTAGCTAGGGTTATACAAACGTAACGAATGGTACGTGTCTTATACGGGAGGAGAGCAGTATAAAAGACTTCATTTTCACAATCACAAACCATAAGCAATCTTGAATTTAAATTAAGCAGAAAATAAGCTTTACCAGCTTGGACTGTTTCTTAAAGAGAGAAGAAAAGACTCAAAGAAGAAACTACAAAAACCAACAAAATCTCATCGAAAAGACGCAATCATGAAGTATCTTATTGCATTCATTGTATGCTACTTTGCAGCTACATCAACAGCACTACCAAGATCCAAGGACTCAAACATTCGAAATGGTTGTTCTGACGATTTCTGTATTGGTAAGGCAAATGGTAATCGCCAGCATCCTTTGGATAAACATCAATTTATCCAATGTATCAAAGAAGAAGCTTACTGTCAAACGTGTCCAGAAACGTCAGTGTTCAGTTTAAAATGTAACCAATGTTTGCCCTCGATTGATGTTCAGTGTATCCCTCCACCTGTCACCAGCTGCCCGCCGCATGAGTGTAAAATTAGAGGAGCATCATTTACTGGCAGAATTGGCAATCCTAACAATTCTCAAGAATACATTGATTGCTATCTTGGATCTACTATTAAATGTGGAGCTTGTCCAGGACGATTTGAATATAACGAATGGTACAATGCTTGTTTGTAGAGAGATGTTTTCATTTGGTTTTGTTTTGCTAACTTCACACCCCTGTCTTAGACTTCGCATACCTCAAATACCTCTAAAATTCTCAAATACCCCCAACGTATTGTGTTTTTTTTTCACTGGGATACAAAATTTTTCACGTCTTTTTTTAAGTAGCTTGCATTTTGATCGCGTCCTGTTTAAGATTACTAGATAATTTCGATAATTTTTGATAATATTTATTCATTATGTACCAAGAAAACAAACTTCATATTTTCAAACTGACTCGTCTCACTTAACTTAACCAAAGAAGCAATACCCAGAAAGCAAAATGGAAACTTAAAGCTGCCAATACGGCAAAATCAGTTTTGTAGGGATTCAGTATTTGTTTTTTGCCTTTGACAAAAATTTATCCTTTTAACCATGGTTTTGAGTAAAAACTTCTTAATCGTAAGCTTTTTATCGATTTTAGCTATTCTTTTGTTATTAGCCAACCCGTTATTTAGATCCGTTGATTTACTGCATTCGGTTGAAGACAGTGAGGAGTTTCATTTTCTCACATATTTGCTGAATGTGGTAGACCCCCGGGGGGGGGATACTAGGTTTACGAGGTGACGGGTATGTCCGAGCCGAAAATCGAAAATCGACCCTTTGAGAGACAAAATTTTGGTGATTTTGGGACCCTTTGAGAGACTTTTTCCTAAATTTTGGTCCATTTTTTCCAAATCTTGGTTTGATTTTCACCAATTTTTGGTCAAATTTTTTGGAAATCGTGACCCTTTGAGAGAGAAATTTTAGATTTTCGTGACTTTGGGACCCTTTCAGAGACTACTTTTTGAATTTGTACCCCTTTGAGAGACTTTTGAGGAATGAGAAAAGGCACCCTTATGGCTCGCACATACCTGACACTCATTTTGCCTAAGTACCCCCCCCCCCGGGGGTAGACCACAATATATACTTTTAAAAGCCTTTCCAAGAGCTTTTAATGAAAGCCCTAAAATTGAAAACTAATTCTCAAGCCTTTTATACACCCCTGTGTCACAGACCCACTGGGACTCCAGCCCCACTGGAAAATTTGGCAAAAATTTCGTTCCCAGTAGACAAAATACCCTGGAATTTCACCCCCTGGGAAAATGACTTTGATTTCATCCCCATTCGAAATTCAACGTTTAAAAATTGTACTTCGAAACCATCCCCACTGGATTTGTAACAATAGAATTTTTATTATCCCCATCAGGATTTCAATAGGAATTTTTATCACCTCTAAGGAAAAAAGTTCCAGTGGAGCTGTGAGACAGGGGTGTGTTTATGAATGATCCTGCTGATAATTTCTGCCAAAGATTGCTCAAAACAAAATGAGATTTTCGCTTAGGGATGTTAACTTATTGATACTGATTGGAATGTTCCATTGGAAATTCATACATGGGGGGAGGGGGTGAACGAACCTTTTTAAGTCAAAAAAGAATTCTTGGAAATGTGTGGATACCCCATGGAAATTGGAAACATTTTCAAAGAAACCCTTGGAAAAATTATTTTCATATCTTTAACCCTTTAAGTACCAATGTCGTATATATCAGACATGGGCTATGCCTAGTTTGAGTTAGAAATCGTCATTTTTGGTCTAACTTGTAGAAATTGGATTGGGCTTCATGGTCAAGCAAAAAAAAAAAAATCAAAAGGAAGTCTTTCCAGCGAGATTTTAAGCCAAAAAGTAAAAAAAAATGCAAAAATTTGACAAAAATCCACTCTTTTTAGATTTTGACCTTTTTTTGACCGTTTTTGGTCAACGAGTGATCCAAGAACCTCTAAACTTAGCCCTTCTTTAGTTGATTCTGTCCTCCAGCGAATTAATTTGAAGTTTTACCATTGGGCATCTTTCTATCATTCAGGCCGGTCCACGCAGCGAACTATAAACGAGCTTTTAAACTCTTTCTAGATTCGGAGATATAAGCCTTTAAAGTTTGAACAAGCGATTTTCTTTAAAAAAACTTAGAAAAGAATGACCGTGGCACTTGAAGGGTCAAAGTGACGGTGGACAAGGTAAAACCAGTCCTTTAGCCACTTGGAAATTTAGAACAATTACCCCTTACTAAGATGGAAGCTAAATGATAAAATCTTTGGCAATCCGAAGTTTCATTAACCCAGAATCAACCTGGTCAATAAAAAGATTTTCAAATTTAACATGGAATTTAAGGCAAAAGGAGTCAAGCTGTTCTACAAGTTAAGAATATATATTGTCATAAAATTTACAGTTTCTTTAAAGTCATATTATCATTATTTACAATCAATCAGTTAACTTTATTATCAATGTCAAAAATATTGTCAAGCAACGTCGTCATCAAATATAAAAATATGATATTTTAGCTGACATCATATTAAGTAGTTTATTGTGGTTATTGTCAAATCCATGTCCCTGATTTTTTGAATTTAATATAAATCATACTCCCCAAATATCATATGGGATAAAAAATCTCACTGTATCCTTTGAACCTTTGTAATGAAATTATGATCAGGGGAGTTTCAAAGTCACCATATGCATGTCCATAGTAATAAATGCAGTCATCTGCAATGATTAAAAGCTACAATACCTCGGAAGATTTGTTTTTTTGTCTTTGTGTACATTTTTTCCAACCCAATTCTCGACATTCGTACGACAATGTTTATTGCCATGATGAAGGACATTTTATTTGACGTTTGTATATGAAGGCTTGTAAGTTTAAAATATAAGAAGGGGTTTTTTGAAAAGCCTCTTAAAACTTTTCGATAACCAGCAATTCAAATTTCTCGCCCCGTTTCATTAACTATTGAAGATCCAGCAATGATTCCATCAAGGATCCAAGAATCATTTCTTACACTTCAAGGACTCAAGCTCACCATCCAAAGCCTCGTATAAACCAGATCTTCAATCAGCATAGAAAACAATTCATGAATCAATTCTAGTTCGGAGAATGAATAACTTCATGAATTGTACTTTCCCTTGGCAGTTCCCATAGACGTTGTTTTGAGTTCAAAGATTTCGATCGTCCAAGTTCTTTTCTCTACGAAGAAAGAAAGATAATTTTGATATTGCTGATTCGAAATTGCCTTTATTCTAAAAGGTAAAATTTACTTTATCATTATATTTCTATATTATGCATTATTGCAAGATAGCCCGGGGTCAAGTTGAGGTTTTTTATAGACTGGATGACCCGGTAGTATATGATAGTTCTACATCTAGATTTTGCTACAGTGCCAGATTCTAGTTGTTTTAGAAGGTAAAAAGTGAATTAGATAATGTTTTTTTTATTTCGGAGAAAGAGTATTGCAAATTAGTTTTACATCTTGGTTTTTTGATTATCATTATATTTTAGCTACTCAAAGTAGCTTTTAGTCTTTCTTGCAAGATAATAATCAATCTTGTGGAATATGGATGGTATTCAAAATTCTTCTCAAAATATCAATATCATCAGCCAAAAATTACCTTTTTGATGAGCTCTATTTCGTTGACTTGTTGTTCCTTCAAGCTATTACTTCTATCCCTGAAGAACTTTATACCACTCTTAAGATCAGGGAGCTCGTCGATTTGTTCGACAGTGTCTTCGCGGTCATCTGAGATGCTGATTCTTGATGTCTTCTGGATGGAACAGCTACCAACATAACAGACCTTAAAAGAAACAATATTTCTTATAGGTAATGAATCAACGGATCTTGCACTAATGTACTTCCCAGTTTTCTCAAAGGTAACGAATCGAGTGGGAATTGAACCCACGACCTCTCCCTTGCCGGGCGATTGCTCTCCCAATAGTGCTATCGGTTCGTTGGAAATACATATTTCTTATTTTTCCTTAAAAAAAAGAAGCCACTTAAGTTCTATCCAGGATGGTTACTTAAAGAGTGAGAATTTTCAAATAAAAACCATATTTCTACCATCGAAATTCAACTATTATATACTCGCAAACAACTTATATTACCGACCGATTTTTGCTAATTCCGTTTTGCTGAACAATCCCGTCAAATTCCACCATATATACTGAACCAGAAAATAGTCATTTCCGGACCTCTAACGACGACCACCAAAATCTCCTCGTAATAAAATTATATGACTTTCACAGGCCGAATATTGAATAAAAAAGGAAACTCAGCTTACCCTTGTCCGAAAATCCTCCATGTTGATTTCATTATTATTTTGATCGCCATCAAAAACCTCATCGTCACTATGGTAATCACTTGTGTCGTCTTTTGCTTTGATCTGGACCACAGATGTTTTACGACTCCGCGACGTCGTTGAGTCAAAACTACCATTTGACGTAACAGAAGAGCTACGTTTGTTGAGTGAGGGTTTACGTGATCCGTCACCGCCGTTGCTCCAAGAATCCATAGAAGAAAAACGTTCACGTGATTCTTCAAGTAAAACTTCCATAACTAAAATTGAATAAGAAAATAATGCAATTCGTGATGTTACGTAATGTTTCATCTATACAGGTACGAGCCGGGAAGTATCTTATCCATTTGGTGGACTAACTTTCTTGGGGTTTTTCTTGTTCCTTATGGTAATAAGAATATTTTAAGCTTCTGGGCCACCTGGATTTCTCACCTTGGTATCCATAATGGCGGATTTTTGGTCATGTGACCCCCGTAGGCAAAACTGAAAATTCTTCCAACCCAAATATAAGCATATCATATATCAATCGATCGGAAATTTGATACTGATTAATTTTGAGATACAAAGTTGGGTCTGAAAACTTTCCTATCTCGAGATATAAATCACTTTCGTTTTCTCAGGTTTGGCTGCAGTTGTAGGCGGGCTTTCATGGAGTGAGGCAATTCTTTTAGTCATATCTCAAGAAATAAGCTTTTAAACATATCAAAACTTTATGTGCTCCTAGAAAAGGCATTTAAAATTGTTTGTGCAAATTTTCAATAAGTTTGCAGTAAAAATGTGTATTTTACAGACCAGAGTACAATTTCCTTACCGTTGAAATAAGATCTTTTTCTCTCAAAACTGGCCTTTTTGTCTGAAATGAATTAGTGAAAGGATGCTTAATAAGGTTTAGAGCCACTCGGTTCTTCATGTTATACTCAGAGAGGTACCTTGGGAATATATAAGGGCTAAATGTGTCTGGTCAGCACTTTATAAGCATGTTTTTTTTGGTAAGATTTGATCCAAAAAACGGTGAAACTTCCAAAGCTATTACTCAAATATTTGACAAAGACTCTCATTGTATCTCGACATTAAACAAAGTTGAGCCTTATTCTTTAGTTTGACACATGCAAAGAATCAAGAATACATGTAAATCGCTGTGTGTATTTTAGAGACCAGAATTAAGTGCTTCTAGGTGGTATGGCCCTAAAATGTTTAGATTTACCACGGAAAAACCCGAGCTGGAGAATTTTACTGAGTAAAATCTGTCAAGATCCTCTAATTCCTATATCTTTATTATTCATGCATGTAACGAGAAATCTGTGTAGCCTGTCTTTGAGACTTCGAGAAGTGCTTAGAACTTCCAGAACTGCGTAGCTACATAAGCATAAAATTTTGATGAAATTAGTCTGGCTTTGAGACCACTAAGCCTGGATAGCTTTGTATGCGCCAGACGTCAGACTTATTTGAATTATTTTCCTAAAAAAGAACAAAGCCCCAAAGTTTTTATTTCTTGCAAGCTTGCTAGACACTAGCACAGATTTGTCGCACAGTCGCTGAACGGCCTGTAGAGTTTCTGTCCACCCTACGACCATCACATGGTATGGGTTGGTCCTAGCAAAGTAGTATTTACTTTTCATTAAGTGAAACACAGCACCGAGTTGGAGTTAGTCCTGATCTCCTAGACGACGATCAATACTTGGTACACTACTGCGCCTTCACATGGGATAAATCATAACTGGACGTCTATCTTCCATTGTGTCTTTGAAGCGAGCTTCGTTGCCGCCTGTATTTTAAAATTGGTATAAAAAATCCGTTGATATTCCGTCACAATGCTATTTCTTTGAATTACTTAGGTAAAATGATTGATAGATAGCTTGATAGTTTGTAAATATATATATTAATATGCTAAAACGTGTGTGTTTACAACGTTTTATAAAAAGTTTTCGAAAATCTAACAAAGCTCTACAAAGCCTCCTCTTCATGGTGTTGAACTTTTTTCTCCTTTCTTTAATAAAATCAAAATCTTATCATCAATCAGCAGCTATCATTCTTCCGTTGGGTTTTCTTTAGATGTATATAGTGATTTGCTGGATTGGGACACGCAGCGTGCGTCGCTGCGCATACGGCTAGTTACTCTCAAGTCACAAAATAATTATTTTCAAATTTTTTTTATACGCTGAAATGGAGAATTTCAACTGCGTGTATACTATTGAATCACTTTTGCCATTCCAATTAGTTTTTTTATTGACTTGAAAAAATGGGAATCACCATCAGCAAGCCATGTCCGAAGCAAATAAGAATTTTAAAATCAAGATATAAATCTTAGATTTTTGTAAGAAAACGGGGATATTTTGATGGCAATAACTTCTTTAAAGCGCTTTTAGTTAAAATTCCTACAGTCTAACTTCTTCGACTAGCTGAAGGCGCTGTGTCGCATTCATGTAGTTAAAGCGGATATACAATGATGCATTGGACCATTATACGCCTCTTATAATTGTAACAGTAACCAGAATAGCCCCAAGCAGGTTCACAAATATGGCTCCATCACTAGGCTTCCTACAATGGCCTAGGATTATCGCCTCTCGAAGCCATATTATGCCGACGTTTTTTGGCCCCACAGACAACACAGATACTAAGCCCTCTAAATCTCATTTCTTGCATGAACAATAAAGATAAAGGAATTGGCGAATTTTGATGGATTACTCAGTAAATTCTCAAGTTCGGGTATTTCTGTAGTAATCCAAAGCGTTTTAGAACAAGACAAGCTCCCAGAAGCACTTAAATCTGGTCTGTAAAATACACACTGTAACGATTTACATTATTCATAATTCTTTGCATTAGTCAATCTAAAGAACAGAAGGTTCTCGTTTAATGTTGAGATGCAACGAGAGAATTTTTCATTATTTTTCAATTATTTGGAAATTTCACCGTTTTCGGGATCATGTCTTACCGTAAATCATACTTATAAAGTGCTGACCGGATACATTTAGCCCTTACTTGTTGCTAAGTACCCCTCTGAGTGAGATTACGAAGAAGTGATTGGTTCTAAACCCTATTGGGAAATATTTCGCCTGCCAGGGGGGGGGGCACTTAAGGTAAATGACCTACCAGACGTTCGGCCCTGAAGGATTGGTTTTTCATAGTTCAGCTAGTGCACTGTAAGGGTAGGAAATTACAAAACTGCACTGAACTGCACTGTAAGGGTAGAAAATTGTGATAAAAGGCCAATTTTTTGTAAAATTGGCACAAAATTGGTCAATTTTGGAGGAAAAATTCCACATTTTCTTGGAAAATTGCAAAAATTTTGTGCACTGCAAGGGTATGATTTTTCATGGAAATTCACTGCACTGTAAGGGTCCGATTTTAGAAACCAAATTTTGGGCCGAACGTATGGTCGTTTTCAGATCGAGTGCCCCCCCGGGTTTCGCTCATTCATTTCAGACAAAAAGGCCAGTTTTGAGAGAAAAAGATCTTTTTTCGACGGTAAGGAAATTGTACTCTGGTCTGTAAAATACACATTTTTACTGCAAACTTATTGAAAATTTGCACAAACAATTTTTAATGCCTTTTCTAGGAGCACATAAAGTTTTGATATGTTTAAAAGCTTATTTCTTGAGATATGACTAAAAGAATTGCCTCACTCCATGAAAGCCCGCCTACAACTGCAGCCAAACCTGAGAAAACGAAAGTGATTTTATCTCGAGATAGGAAAGTTTTCAGACCCAACTTTGTATCTCAAAATTAATCAGTATCAAATTTCCGATCGATTGATATATGATATGCCTATATTTGGGTTGGAAGAATTTTCAGTTTTGCCTACGGGGGTCACATGACCAAAAATCCGCCATTATGGATACCAAGGTGAGAAATCCAGGTGGCCCAGAAGCTTAAAATATTCTTATTACCATAAGGAACAAGAAAAACCCCAAGAAAGTTAGTCCACCAAATGGATAAGATACTTCCCGGCTCGTACCTGTATAATCCAAGAACATTCCGAATTTCTAATTTGTTATAATTTGTCAACAAAACAAAGAAGCTGCTGGCATCCCCCTAACAGATCAATGCTCCTTAGATATTATACTACTTGTGGATTTGTAGAGGTCTGCGATTCAGACTACAAAATATATTCGTGCATCTACAATCATGGTCGAAATATATTGAGATTTTAGTGTATTTTAACGTTTCTCAGAATTTAAAGTTCGAGCGAGAATTGCTATTCTAGCACTTCCACTTTCTTTCATTGAATATTTCGATTTCGGAGGGGTTCAGTGGCTTCTAGGTTGTATTAGGTTATATATAGCCTTATTGGAGCAAATTTGAGCTTTTAAATCCTGAGATACATATCTTAAGTCTCATGTCGAAACTCAGAATTAAAACTCTACTTCCCAAAAGTAGTTTTAACAAGCTTAAAAACCATTTGTGGTGTTTAAAATTTCGCAAGAAAATCCCCTTTCCATGGTTGTAAGTAATATTTGACCAGTATCGCAAACAATTACATAAATTCTAGAATCTCCAGTCGTTTTTGGAGATCGGCGAGTTCAACCGAGATACTTTCAATCAATCCTACGCACCAGGCTAGTTGAAACCGACTTAAGCGGCATATTAAAGACCGACTATCATTCTTCTCCAATAAGAAATTTTGACGCGCCTCTAGAGCTTTAGCGAAGGCGGTCACTGATCCGCCATCGAAATACCAGATAAAATGCTTACCTTAACACCAACTGACTCACACCCCTGTGTCAAAGACCCGGCGGGACCTCCATCCCACTTAAAAATGTAACCAGAATTTCGTCCCCGGTGGAAAAAATATCTTCAAAATATCTTTCCCTACCGGGAAATTTTTCTATTAAATTGTTTGGAAAAAAATGCACTCAAAACCACCTCCAGTGGATTTTTCACATATTGGAACCATATAATTTCTATCCCCGCATTGGGATTTTGATAAAAGTTCATCTACACTTTGGGAAGAAGTTTCATCAGGGTTCTGAGGCAGGTTTATAAGAAAACTATATGTTTACCTTCACTGTGGAATTGTAACGCTTGATATCGATATTGGACATTGTTGATATCAACCCATCTCACGTGACTCGATGTTGCTCGTATCATTGTTCCTGCCTATCTATAGTTTTTGCTATAAGGAACGTTTCAAAATATAAAGGTAAACGCTTTTAAGGTTTCAAGAACTTTATTTTCATTGAGATTTAACTTTAGCTTGGCTCTAAAAGCATTGGAGTTTCCTAAAAGTATTCATTCAAACAGAGGTGGAAAACCTTGCAAATGTACATGTACAAGCCTTGTACAAATGTAAACATAACACGAAATGTAGAAAATATCCAAGTAAAGTACTTTCTAGAAAAAAGTATAACATCAGAGTTAAAGCAGGCAAAAATCAAAACTGGATGCAATAAAATGCTAAAATGAGCACTAAACAACATACAGAGGCATATGTAAAGCGAACACGACCAAAAACTAACTGAACCGTTTTCCATTACTTTGCCGGTAGAGACACAAATCGAATATGAAAATTATTGAATATCGAAAATATCCTACTTCCTTTTCCTCTGATACTACACTAATGATGTGGTTTTAGGCGCCGTGTCTGATGAACAGCCAGTTATAATTACCTCATTTACGTGATATTAGCAGATTCTCATCCCAACAGACACACAACGTTGTTTTAACGTTTGTCTAACGTTCACAACGTCCATATAACGTTAGATGAACGTTGAAACAACGTTGCGTGTGCCTTCTGAACTGACCAAACTCTTTAACTGAAATAATTTTTTGGTTCCTTAATGCCAAAGAAATCATACCGTATTACAACTGTCTTTTGGTGGCCGCGTCAAGTTTACTTTTGTCAGTACTGAAAACATCCTACTTTTCGAACACGTACATTGCCGCTTTGGAAAAGCTTTTTTAAAAAGCTTTTTCTGGTCACCCGCAAATTTGAATTCCTTCCTTATAGTACCTTTCCTTTAATAATGTATTTTTCCGAAATCTACGATTTCATTTTTGATAATTCAAAGAAATTATCATAAATAGTGTACCAAATATTATGATTTCAAGGTATATTTATCCAACTATTACAAACTACTAACCTAGCACAACAGTGAAAAGTTTATCCGAAAGAAAAAATTCTAAAATAAAATTCTCTCTAAAATCACGCTTTCCCTCACAGTCAGAGTTCTCAAACACAATTTCAGTTCACATGCTATATTATTATCGAAAAGATTCTTATAAGAACCCTTTATCGTGTCGGCTGTTTCTTATATATAATGACATCTACAATTGTTCTTAGAAACTATGTTCTTAATTTTAGATATCCTAATCTATTCCCAATTCTCAATTCGATAAAGTTCAGTCATCCTAGTTTCTGGTTGTCCTCCAATTATTCTTATTTTTTTGCATCTACCTAATTATAGTTGTTCTTATGAAAAAAACTTGCGATGTAGCTCCTGTGCGCTTCAAACATTAACAACTAGCGGGAGTGTATTCATTACTACAGGCGCATAAAGCTTATGGTCAGTTAATATTTCTTTTCATATTTCACCTCACAGTTAAGTGTAGTGCTTTTCAACTTTCGAAGACATGAGATTGAAACATGTGCGAGAGCTATCCAAGCAAGCTCGATTGTCACGTGCTTTACAACTCCGATGTCATTTTTGGTGAAAGGCTAAAGTGCAAACTCGAACCCAGCCCCTTAGATCACTTTTTTATGATTCTTATACACGTTTTTTTATAAGAACATACAAAATCTTTGAAGCCTTCATATGTTCTTAACTTTTTGAGATTTAAGCCTAAAAATGTTCTTAACATGTTCTTATTTTCACCCTTTTGTGGGTATTTTGTCTGTTTTCCTAAGAAATCGGGCGTTTTGGAGTCCGCAAAGCCTGAAAACGTTCTTAACTTGGTCTTTACATTTTTTCCATCGAAGGTTTATTTTCTTTATAGTTTGTTCTTATAAGAAAAACTATAGTGCTCACAAAAGGTGTATTTAACATCCGTCAGTGAAAATAAATAAAAAGTGGTGCAAGTAGCTCTGGGTACAAGATTTGCTCGACGGCTATTATAACAGACATCGCGTAAAAAACATTTAAAGAGCGTCGAGGTTGCTTGACTACGCGAGAATCGAATTACCAGAACTACAGTAGGATAGCTAAACTTTATCATTTCTAGGAAAATATTCCTAGCGCATTATTTCTAGTTATTTACGCTTTTATCAGACATAGTGCAAAAATATTACATTTTAATGCGTGAAAAAGCGTAAAGGCTTCTGACCACCTAACAAATTGAAGTTTATTTTCCATCTACAATGTTGGTTGGTGCTGGTTTTTTCCGTTGTAAAGTGGCAATAGGAAAGTTATGCCGGGAAGACAGTTGAACCATCCCAAGGTAACATACTAGTAACAAACGTACTTGTTTAAAAAATTTTGATTTTAAAGAGCATTCAAAGTGGTATAATCCGTTTAATACTTTTAATGGTGTGTTAAGTATACATTTATCAAATGGTTTTTTTTCACTCTCGAGCTCAACTATTTTGATATCAAATACTATTAAGATTAAAAAGCTATCGTTAATCTTTCGAAAAACAAATCCAGATTCTGTGTTACAGACCCATTGCCCCTCTACACAAGAAAAACCAGTCCAGAGTTACACAAAAAATGACGCAATTATGTTTAATGAAAACCACCCCTTAAACCTTAATCGCAAAATAATCTATTTAATAAGCGCTTTTAGGCCCTGTCGAACCAAGGACACTTGTATAGCGTAGCTGGACTGAGTACAACGGCTATTTCTCTTTCTCTTTTTAACACATGTCTGTCGTAGCGAATCCGCGAACCCCGGTCAGCGGTTGAGAATATTTTTTTTTAATTAATTGAAATAATTGGTTGTTGCAAAGTTTATTAGTTTTCATAAGGGACTTTTTTGCAAGATCTTATATTTGACTTTATCTTGAATGAAGATTTTTAAAATAAAATATAAGTTTGATCAATTTATAAGCCAAAAACCTTGAAAAAAGGGTCCTTGGAAAAAGTTAAATTGTAAATTACGTAAGTTATTTCAAGTTATTTCAAATATTTTAAACAACTCTTAGAAGGTTGAAGTTGAAAATGACGAAGAAAAAATTAGTAAAAAATAGCCTAAACTCGCCTAAACTTTCACCAAAGTGCCCAAATCTTATAATGGCTATAGCTAGATGTCGAACAAGGAACGGAATATATCATACTACAGCTGCTAAAAGCAAAATCTAAACATCATTCACGAGAAAGAAAATTTTCTCTTTTTTAATGATTTGATTGTATAAAGGTGTGATAAAACTCATTATAAAGTAATTGTTCGATTGTTGTTTTCTTATTATTGCTATCATGTCAAAGGAATTTCATAAAATATCTTTAGCAACAAACTTTCCGTGCAAATTCCATCTGTCTGACGATGGTTTGTCATTGTCTAAGTACTTTTATTAAAAAGTATTTCTGATTGGTTGAAAAAACATGAGGAACGACCTCTTATTGGTCAAAGAAAGACAATATCTATTATTACGACGACACACATGGTTCAAAGAAAATAAATTTGTGCTCAGTCCAGCTACGCTATACAAGTGTCCTTGGTCGAACTTATCAGAGAAAGAGAATTGTTATTGTAATTTCATTAGGGAGGTTAAGTATCAAAGATAAATCTACGCGACGAACGGACCTTTTCTCTGCAAGATGGTAAGGGTAGCAAAGTAGATGTTATATCTTCTTTGTTCAACAACGAAGATTATCACGGTTTTTCGTTCTTGAGCTGTTTTAGCCTGGATTCTAGAAAATGCAGGTCCACATGTTTACTGCAGGTTGCGGCTCAGAACCCATCCGTTCGTCGCGTTGATTTATCTTTGATACTTAACCTCCCTATTGTCTTTTAACGAGCGTTGCACTCCTCGCATGTTTCTGACGTACTTGCTCTATTGCCTTAAATCCACCAGTGCTTTAAGGGGGCCTTTAAGGTATTTAACTAACCTGGTAACAGAGCTGGCCATAACTTTCTTACGCGCACGGTAAATCTCGGAAGATGCTTGAAAATAACCGTCTGTTACGTGCCGCGATGTCAAAAATTGACTTTTTTCTGATACGGCGCCCTATTTTCAAGCACAATAAAGTAACTTTTGTTGTCATTCCCAGTCCCATGAAACGAAACGGAATACCTTTTTCTTCTGCCTTTTTCCTTATTTATAAGTGTTTGTAAACACTTAAATTTTGAACACCGTTGAGTTGAGATCCGCTACTGAATTATAACGGTATGCAGTAAAAAAAAAAAATCTCACTGTTACAATATAGAACATCCATTACAGCCATCTAAACTTTTATAACTAAATTACAGAATCTAACCCATAGAGATCAAGACGGCCCACGCTACGATTTTAATCACTGTACATTTTTGGGTGTGGTCTTTTTCCACCACAAGATAATTTTTCAAAACGGTTTTAAATTGCAACAACGGGTTTTTAATTACAATCAAAAAGCCAGTGTTCCTAATTTTCCTTTGATTTCTAGTGTGATTTATGAAGAAACTATCCTTCTTCAGGCTTCAGGACTTAAGAGATATACATTCATATCGAGAGACATAAACATGGACTTTGTTTGAAGTTATTGCTAGCAAGGCTTGGTCCTCACAAAATCGACATAGCTTTTTGTTAGATAATATTAGTATGTTTTCCCACATCCATCCCGGTTTAACCTGAGATCAGATTGTGATTTATTTCTGCACACCCCGCTGAAGCTCTAAAGGGATGTGTGAAAACATAACTATCTGACGAATATGCAATCTCGAAATGGTAAGGACCGCGTTCGTCTAAAAGGACTAGGAACGACAACAAATTTGCATGATTGTGTTTATGAATAGGGGGTCGTATCAGTTTTTAACTTTCCGGTGCACAACAAGATTCTTGTTGTAGAATTTTCCGTGGGAGGACTATTTTCCTCAGATGTATAATTTTCAAGCGCCTTCAGAGGTTTACCATGCGCGTAAGAAAATTTCGAATAGCTGTTATCAGGTTATACCGGTTCCGCCTGGTGAACAGAACAATCACTATCTGATTTCAAGATAGTGAAAGGTTGAAGTGATTGTTAAGCCGTCCCCAACAATCTACCTATTTCTTCCTCAAATCATGAGCAATGGTGATTACATTTAAATAACGCCTTTATACCCAGCTGTAAAAGTATTAGAAGATATTAAATATTTTATAACGCAAAACTGAAAACTTTTTTTGCCCGATATCAAGAGCTTCCCAAACCTCCAACAACAATATGTCCACTGAATTCATGATATTCTTGTATAATGTTTTCTACGGAAAAACTCCGGTTTTTGACAGCATTGGTAAGTGTTTAACAATTTTATCTAGCTTAAGTATTACCAGTACTGGCAAAAAACTGGAGTATTTCCTCGAAAAATATTGCATCATGAGTATATATCATGAATAATTCTTTTCAGTCAACATCTAATGCTTTTAAGCTCGTTTTTTAGCATTCTTTGAAAATCAAATCGCCTAAAAATACATCCTTAAGATATAATTTTGGTCTGCACACTTTTACAAAAATATTCACTTTAATCAGCAGACCTCAACAGAAATTCCTCATTAACATTCAAATCACATGTCGCGTTGAAAAAATTCCTCACAGTCACTAAAGACTCAAAAAATATATTCTCAAACTAAATCAACACCAGCTTGTGTTTTTCAATTCAAAAAATAGGATTCAAAAATCGAAAAATTAGGTAAAAATATTAAAAAAAAAAAGGTAAAGGGGATATTCCATAAGAATTCCAACAAAAATAGAGTGACGTATTGACTGATAACCGCAAGCTGATTTCTATAAAGAGAGACTGACGAATATATGTTATCGACACAATAATCATTTCAAAATTTCACGTGAATATTTCTCAAGAAAGAAACATCTTTCATGAGAAATCCAATTTATTTGAACAAAGTCAACTCCAGTTAAAGCCAAGAACAGAAGGCTGGAGAAAAGGGAACTTCTCTTTCTGGTAGTAGTTAAGCTTCCATTCTGAAAAAATATTCCAAAATTTTAGAATAAAAAATTGGAGCTTTGATCCAAATCCAAGATGCAAATTAACTAGCAACGGTTTATCTAGGGCCCGAGTAGGGTAATTTGGGAAAATGAACGGAGAGTCTATTTTGCCATAATCGCCATAGAAAATCATACAATAATTGTATAAATCAGTGTCATAAGCATTTAATTGGTTTAAAAAGTGTTGTTAATTTTCCCGTCGAAGAAGAAATCAGTCATACGATTAATTTGTATACACTGAAACATCAAATACGCAATATTTCTGAATTTTTAGCAAAAAAATCCTTTAGCTCTGGCCTTTACCTTGTCAAATCCTATTGAATAAATTTCCCAGAAGACTTTGAATTTGAACAAGTTTTGCTAACTCAATATTATGTATTATTATCCATATAGCGGTCATTAAGTAAGCCATTAAAGGTTCAATCGGCGGGCGGTATTGAAAGGTTTTGTGACTTAAATTGTCATAGCTGCGCTGAGGAAACTAAAGTGCCAGGCTTCAGAGGGCTAAAATATCATTAACGGCCCGGGTATAGAGCAATAACGTCATTTGCGGCCCGCTCGGAATTGAATTGAAGTCGTTGCATTGAAGCGAAGAGACTAAACTAACGTCAGAAAAAAACACTTTTTGGTTATTTGCGGCCCGCTCGCAAGGTGCTAAAAATTTGTTGAAGACATTGCATTGAAGCGAAAACAATTGGTTGATTCTAGAAAAAAACGTTGTTTGAATGTCCGATATGGATAATAATAGTAATAGCGTTAAGTTTTCGTTCGTTGTTGTCATTAATTCTGCCCTTGCAATTTGATTATTAGCCCTCTATTGCCATTTCCAAATGAGACTATCGGGCGAATAATCAAACTACGCGGGCAGAAAAAACAACAACGACCTCAAACTGAACGCTATTGTTATATTGTCAATAGAATCTTACTCTCAAAATTTTAGCAAAATTAGACAAGCGACAAGCGGTTATGCCAAAATAAGCATTCTTTATTGGCTCTTTGAAATAACAATGGCGAAGAAGATCGACTTGAAATTTTGTACACTACAAAAGTTTTGACGCTAAAGACACAGGCTCAAATTTCAACTCAAAAATGTCTGTAGTTCGGCTGTTTTGGAAAAAGGGGTGTGTTTTTTACAGACCGGTCTGTATATGAAAATGAATATATATATGAATCACCCTTAGCTTGAACCACTTTCTCCAGCATCTTTCATTTGACAAATGGGTGCAACTTAAACCACCCTTGATTCAAAGGCAAACATTATTGACTTTTTTATTTTGATATTATTTGATGAGCTGCTTTTTTGAAAATCGCATCATGCAGGCGATAAAATTCAACAAAAATCCAGGGCCAATCTCCTCATCTCCAGTTTAAACAACATAAACCAAGTGAACCATCGTCGACTTCAATGTCAATCACTGGTCGAAATTGTAACTATATCACACCCTCAATCTTAAAATACTAAGGGGGTTTTGCCTCTCACGGACACGATGCTCTACGTAAAAAAATAGGACTGCTCGAAGGGTTAAGATAACCCAATTTCATATATAAGGTCACAAACTGACAGTTACTTAACCGAACATCATTTTTAAGGAGATTAAAATCCTTAGAAACCAAATCGCAAATGTTTATTTGAACAAAATCATGAATTTAGTGGATTACAATCAACTAAAACCATTTGACTATCCTTTCCTCGATTTGCCAACAACTACTAACATCCAAGAAGATTCTTTTGTTTGAATCAAAGAAATAAGAATACATTTTAACACAATTTTTTTATAAGAACAAACTATACCGGATGACTAGGGAAAAAGTTCGGACGTATCTCGGCGTCTTGAGGCCGAACAGATATTTCAAAGTGCTTGGAGTTTTAATATTTGGAAAGTAGATACCTTAACTTTAACTTTAAGCTAATACTTTTTGAATTTCGACTAACTAATTTCAAAGGCATAAGAACATTTCAGTTAAGAACATTCCAAAAGTTATGGATGTATTCTTTTGAAAAAAAGTTTTGTTGAATCCAGTTTATCAGCAAGCCATCGTGAGAAACAGACGATATAATTAATCTTGTTAGCCCATTTATATACTGTGAAGTTACTATGAATAAACGAGACATCAAAATTCCAAACAAAAAACTCATAACCACGATCTATATGGAAGCCTATTCGAATCTCTCTCAAATAGTTCAGATCAGACGATAAAGATGTTAGACCAAATTCACACTAAAACAGACAACAAAATAGACAACCTTCCAAAAAACAAATTGTACTCGGTGATAATAATCTCAAAAAGTGAGTACACTCCTTTTCTTTTATAAGAAGAATTTTATAAGAACAATCAGGCTCAAAATCACCAAAAAATAAGAACAATTTCAGAAAAATGTTAAGCCTGAAATTACTAAATTTCAAGCAAATTAGGATCAAATTGGTAAAAATTGGGTATAACGCCTAAAAGACCTCAATTACACCCTATAAATAAGACACAGGATAAGAACAATTTGAGGCTCAAGGTGCCAAAGAAATTAAGAAAAACCGAGCATCGTCAAAATTTTACTGGCCCAGCTGGCACACAACGTTGTTTTAACGTTCAAATAACGTTATTTGGACGTTAAGGACGTTAGATGGACGTTGTTTTGACGTTGTGTGCCATATTGGAGGTTCTTATATAAAGAAAAAATAGATCAACATGATGTAGCCCTTGAATCGACTAGATAACTCACACAAAATATAACTATAAATATTGAATGCATATCTTAGTTTGCTGAAGCCACTCAAAAATAAGCCTCAGATGCCGACAGAATGTGTAAAACAAATCAAAATGGGTGATTGACTTGTGATTCAGTAGTCCCCAAACACAACCTTACAGTGTATCCCGCAAAAAGAAGACCCTTGTAGTGCACTATATTAAATGTACACCCTTACAGTGCATTTCGAGGGTCTTGAAAGACCTTAAGGGCGGCACATGCCGTGGGTCGGACTGTATGAGTGCCCCCCCCGGATATAAGTTTGCTTCATCGCACTTACATTTTCTGCTAAATTTCATTACAGACTTCTCTAATCTATTGCATTTTATATAATTTGCAGTTTTCCTTACTTCCTCTTAATATCACAAATTGTCCTTTTTTGCAATACAAGCTGTGATTTCGTGAGCGTAGAGATTTCTTCGCGCTCACTAGCAGCAATAACAAACAGTTTAAATATCAGTAGCAAGGTTCCATTTGTTACAAACTCATTTAAATTTTTTGGAAAAACTTCCCCCGAAATATTGCTCTTACGACATTCTAAACTTTATGGTACAAGATCTTTCATCAGTTGCCATGGATACTTTTGTTCCGTAATAAATCAAACCTCGTTTTTTTATCACAGTTCATATTCAATCACTATGATGCTCAAGATACTGGCGAGTGTATACTGGGGTAATGTATGTGTGTTCTTCTGCGGCGGAGACGGCAAGGTTCTAATTTTACTAGATCCTGAACAACTGAGGACGACGGTAAATCAGCACTTTTACCGTCCTCGATATTGCGGGTCAGAACAGCGGGTTATTCCAAAACCCTTCAGTCACTCTACTGTCATCAAAAGTGCAAATACATAAACACGCTACTCCTTACCTTGCTAGCTACGTTTCACCGTTAAAGTAACAATGTAAATTTTCTACTTTCATACTATAGACATTATGACAGCCAAATTAGCGTATAACCAGAATATGATCTTTGTCAAATTAAGCTCATTATTTTGTCAAAGTGGTCAGAAATGATTTGATTTAGAGAAGGCTTTGAAGCAATGAACCACGTCACAAAGTAAAAATACACGTCAATCTTCTCATAAGAACTTAGTTTATGTAAGAACATGATCTGAGTCATGATTCTATAAGAAATTTATACAACTTTTAAGGTAAGAATGGTAAATATTTCAATTACAGATACGCGCTAAGGAAGGGTTGGTTATCTTATTTTGGAGAGTTTCTGTGTATGTGACTTATCAAGAGAAACGAGAACTTGTAACAGCAAAAAAACTTGAAATTTGTTAACTGGTTTTGACTAAACTTAATTTCTCTCATTTTTGCCTAAAAATTCAGTTTGAAATATTATTTGAGACCAAACAATAAATACTACATAGACATAACAAGATGAAAAGTCAGACAGTCAGACAGACAGACCTCGCCTCTCAGTCATTACACATTATAACATGATAACCACTGTACTGCTGTACTGAACAAAATGCCCAGGGGAGGGGGGTTGGGTAATTAGGCAAAATGGGTGTCAGGTATGTGCGAGCCATAAGAGTCCCTTTTTCACATCCTCGAAAAGAGTACAGAAACCATTAAAAACAAATTTATGATTTAGAAGATGAAGAAGATTGATCTAATCAGGAAAAGCTCAAACTTTCAACAACGTTCAATGTCCGTCAATCTTAAAATTAAATGCAATCAAATCTCGCTCACTTCACAGTCACGAAGGCCCCTACTGGCCTAGATAGAACAGAAGATCATTGAGAAATAGAAACTAATGAAGTCTCAAAATGAGATAAAATTCGCTAGGAATTTGAGAAAAAACTCTCATTTGCTCAACAGTTGAGAGGCTGAAGTCTTCCCAGTCTCCCCGCTTTTGCTGGGCCTGTAAGTATCCAAAATCTTTCATTGACTTCTGAATATCTAGAATGAATTAATAGAATGGACTCCTTACTAAACCTTGACGGAACAAGGCTGTTGCGTCCCGCATCAATTCTGTATCAATGCAGCACCAATTTAACCCAGCTGACACACAACGTTATTATTTCAACTTTAATCTAACGTTATTAACGTTAATCTAACGTTGTGAACGTTACATAAACGTTGTGTGCCAGCTGGGGAGATTCATGAAACCTACATATCGTCACCCGTCAGTGATAAAAACGTCTTCTAAAAAATGAACTAATATTTTTCATGTCACTTCACCTTTTGACCTTGCCTTAGTTTCAAATAAATTTCACTCGGTTTTTTTTTACTTTACTGGAGTACAAGCCCTTAACAAATTCACACCATCCAAAATATATTATCAAAGAATTATTTCGTGATTCTTTAACTAGACTGTGCTCCGCCCAGAAAACCCTCTCACATTTATTAATTTATTCTGTTTTTCCATATTTTGAAGGGAAATACATGCGGCGGAAACAGAAAATTCTTTCTTTAGAATTAAAGGAAACAAAGTCAAAACCGTAAACTTCAATTTTTAAACAACTTCAGCATGAAATCAAAATAAATCTGAAACATTTTGATTTGGAAAGAAAATTACCCGGAAATGACTTGACCTCCCATTAACGTAAATCAGTAAACCCCGTCTTTGGGTTGAATTCACATACTTTTGGCTTAATTTTGTAAGAATTCCAGGGGTGGAAAGGTAAAGATTTGTTAGTCAAAACACTCTTGGAATTTAGAGCGCTAGTTGAAGGGGCGTTGCTTCAATTATTTTAAGATGTCTGACACACCACTTTACTGGGTGCTAAAAATAAACCATAACCTAGCATGAGTGTGTAATATGTCTGTTATACAACATATTTTAAAATTACACGGAATTACATAACATATTTTAAATTTTTGTAATATTCTGTTTAACATTGAATTTCTTATCTTAAGTTAATTTTGTAAACTGTAATTCCACTAACTATCAACTTTGAATATTATTATTAAACATTTTCATTTTTCAAGAACAAAGAATTTCAATATTATAAGCAACGTCAATTCTCTCTGCAGCTATATCTGGTCGACAAATAGATAGCAAAATAGATTGTTATAGCTCTAACAAAAAAAACAACAAATAGCTGTACACCGGGGGGGGGGGTACTTAGACAAATGGAGGGTACGGTATGTGCCGCCCTTAAGGGTACCTTTTTTGGACTTCCGAAGTCCCGCTAAGGGTCGGAAAAATCAGAAAATCAAATTTCAGCCCCAAAAGGGTCAGAAAAATAGGAAAATTTCAACTTTTTACCACCCTAAAGGTCGTAATTTGGTCAAATTTGGTCAAATTTGTCCCGCTAAGGGTTGTAAAATTCCCAAAACTTTCCTTTGTTTTCTCCTTTTTAGTCCCGGTAAGGGTCCAAAGTTCGAAAGTCAAGCGGCACCCCCCGTCAGCTCGCAACCCTAGTACCCCCGGGAGCTGTACACACGTTCTTTTTCTATAAGAAAGGACATTCTAAGCACATTTGCGAAGGCTCTTTAAGGGTCCCTTCTTCAAGTTTCCCAAAATGCACTGTAAGGGTTGAAATGAGCAAAGATGAGATAAAGGGCACTCTAAGAGTGTAAAATTTGGAAAATCTGGTTATATTTTGCCCAAAAATGGTCAAAGATTTTCAAGAAGTTGCACTGTAGGGTCAATTTTCGCTCAAATTTACTCAAATTTGGCTAAATTTAGGGTCCGATTTCGAAGGCCTAATTTTGGGTCGAACGTATGGTCATTTTTTAATCGAGTGCTCCCTCCGGCCATCTTGAACATGCAATCTCTTAGAAAATTGCACCAAAATACTCACAAAGCGCTAAAAACAAAAATGTTTTTTATTTATATTATTTTCAAGTTTAAAAGCCAAAAATTTAACAATGTCCGAAAGGCTCCAAAAGTTTGAGAGTATTCTAATTGGAAATCGTGTAACTATGAATGATCTAAAATTATTTAAATATCTGTCTAACTCGCCAAGTAAGTCTTACCTCAAACGAAAAATTTCCAAAATATGATAAAAATTTGAAAAAGATTTTATAGAGCGCTTCATTCTCTTTGAAATAGGATCCTAAAAGATGCGACTTTCATATATTGATCTCTAATTTCAAAATTCTTTTGATACTAAATATGAAAACAACTGAATTCCCCTTGTAAGTTGGAGACCACCGCGCGCAAAGTTGGGAAAGACATCGGGTGTCAGGTTACTTTGTTTCATCATGTTTTTTATCAATTCTCATTTGCACCCAAAAACTAATTCTTTTTTGACATATGTTTGAAACACTATTTGTGTTAGGTTTTATCAAGATTTGATAAACGCAAATAAATATTAATTCAAAAACACGCAAAAAAATAGTATTGGTAAATAAGTTTGGTTTTTGAATGTGAAAGTTATTGCCAATACAGTTATTGCCAATACAGTCTAAATCTAAAATACCTAAAAGCCTCTTCTCTGTAGAAATCTAAATTTCGTTAACAATTGAAAATCTTTATCGCAATTTTTCAATTAGATTCACGTTTTCTTCCAAATTTCTTAGGAAATTGCCCAAAAACAACATAATAGTAAAAATAAAAACATGTTAAGAACTTAAAGGCTTAAAACTAAAAAAATTTAGTAAAAAACGTGTTAAGAGTATTTTTATATTTTCGAATTTAAATTTTAGACTCACATATAATTTTTTGAAAAATTAAATTCCTAAAATAACACAAAGGGACAAAGATAGAAGACACAAATGTTTCTAACACCGACCCCGTCGAATAATAAATAAGGTTAACCTCTACCGGTTGACCACAGTTTTCCCCCAGATCTTTTCCCGAAAGGATTCAAGGTATATAAGGAACCCCCTCATTACGCCAGCACGCCAATCTTTTTGCTGCAATAGATCACTGAAATTTCCAAAATTGGTCCACATCACATCATTTTCGATCACGCCTCCCATTGAAAACTCACGCCATCACGCCAAAAAAGCCACCCCATCACACCCCTGCAAGCTGCTGAGGACCACTTTTTATCGTTAATTTGCTAATCTCTTTCCCACATCTGTTACATATCATCTTTCTCATTATCATTATCATCATTACAATATTCATTTACTGAAGCTAGCCAAGAGAATATTTCCAGTTTTTCAAGAAATAAAAATGAAAAAAATTTCAGTTGAAGGAAATTGACCAAAAAATCATATAATAGGATAGGAAAGATGAGGAAAAACATATAAATAAATCAAATAGCGCATGGAGAATATAAAGAAAAACACTTTCATTTTTTTTTTTTTTTTTTTTTTTTTTTTTGTATTGTATTTAAAATTTTTTGAGAAATTATAAATATATTCATGAGATCAAAGCTATCAGAATTATATACCATCTTTTGATCACAATATTTCCCCGTATTTCCCTCATAATAATTTTCATTTTTAGCTCTTTTTTTACCCCGAAAGCGTATATCGTTCAAATAATATTTAGGGTACCAATTTCATTTTACATTTTTTTTGTAAATGTATCTTATTTTCTAATAAATTATTAAACGAAAACCCAACTTAAAAATGCAATTCTTCAAGTTTAGGAAATATTTATACAAACAGTGATATAAAACTATGAGAGCAGAGTTCCAAAACTAACGAAGATAGAATAGGATCTTCGACCACCCCCCCTGGGAAAAATCTATCTGAATATATCATATCCCTGGTAAAGACAAATACCTAAAATTGTATGTTTCTTTATATTTTGAATGAAAATTATTGCTCAAATTTTTCAAAGCTCTCCAGAATTTCAAATTATATAACCAACCCTTATTTATCATATATCCAACATAATTTAATTATTATATTGTCAGACTGTGTGAAATTTGTCAAAACTTCATGTTTTTCATATGCTATCTTGTGGAGAAGTTAAAACTATATCTTTTGAGAATCTACAGGGGTTTAAAAGGTTTTGACAGTACAATAACATATGAAATAAGAAAAGTTATTACAACCCATAAACATTCAAATCAGGACCCCTGGCGATGTTTTAATCACAACAAAAAAGGATAAATTTAAAACTGAAAGAAAAGCCCCGTGAACCCTTTTAAGTGTTTACCCATTGAGTTTAAAGCCCGATAGGCTAGAGAGTAGAGAATCTTTAACGTTTCTCAGGCAAGAAAAAGTGAAGCCACTTATTTCCCATCCAGAAGGCGCCTAGAACGCACCGCAATCACGACGACGGTTTGTTTCTAGCGGTTCCTTTGTTTTTGAGGACTGCATTTTTTTAAGTATAGGGATAGATTTTACTTTCAACCCGGCATTTGCGTAAAATCCACTTGCAGACGTTCTGGATGTGAAATTAAGTGGCTTATCATTTCCCATCCAGGAGTCTCGAAACTAACCCTTCGGACCAACGCATTCTTACACTTACTTCTACCATATGTGTAGATATGTAGAATCCGTAAATCTACCATATGTGTAGATACGGTAAATGCTTAACATAAAGACGAAAAGTCGAGAAGTCAATTTGTTTACCCACAGTTGCAAGGTACCGATTGAATCAAGTGTAAATATACCTTAAGAAAATAAACAGAGTTCCCAGAACAGAGTTGAACTTTAATAATCTCATAACAGATAATCTATTCTGCTTACACCACTCTCAAAAGATGTGGTAAGGAATGTATTCCAGAATGAAGAGAAGAGAACCAGCAAATGGTTGAAGGGCTCCGTTCTTCTTTTTTACGCCAAATAGACAATATCGGCTTTCCGAATTCTCCCCGAATTATTACCAATGATGCATTGCGCGGAAAGTCAATATCGTCCGTGAATTTTTTTGCGCAATGCATCATGGGTAGTCATTCGGGGAGAATTCGGAAAGCCGATATCGTCTATTCTTTCAACCATAAAACACCTGATTATTGAAGTCCAGGAGCTCTAATTCAAAGTTTCTCTTTTCCGCATGCAGTATTTCACCAATAAAGCCATACTAATAAGATAAGTTATTGAAAACGCCAGCGTCAATTGCTCTAAGCTTTGCATAGTATAATATACTAAAAACAGTTTGGTAAAAGGTTTACTGCAACCCCAAAAATGAATTAAAAACATCAAAAAATAAATTTCCATGGAGCTGTGATATTTCGCAAGTCCAATTTTTTAATATATGTAAATCAATAGATTTTGTTTGGCGTAAAAAAATAGATTTATGCTTTATTAAAAAAAGAATCTTACAAACAGTGCAACATTACCATTACGCGTTTTTTTATAAGAAAAAACTATATAAGAACATAAGACTTCGATGGCCAAATTATTGAGAATATGTTAAGAACATTTAAGGTCTTTGTGAACTCCAAAACACCTGATTTCTAAGGAAACACTCAAAAATGAGAAAAATAAGAACATGTTAAAATATTTTCAGGCTCAAAACACAAAAAGTTAAGAATATCCCAATTCTGGATTTTTTTTATAAAAAAGTGTATGTAATTGGAAATATCACAACTTCAAATTGTCACAAATTCTTTGATGCTAAAATGCGTTTGAAGTTACCATATTAAAGTTCTTAAAGTGCGAAATGTAACATCATCCAACAAATTAAATTAAGAATTTTTTGAACACGCAATCTTAATTAGATAGAAATAAGAGCTGACCCTAAATTCCCGCATTGACACAAAAGACTGAAAATGCACATACAGTATTGAATAAAATAAAAAAGTTCATTTCCGGGGCTCATTAATTAATTTTAAATTCTTTACGCAACAAAAAAAGCATGTTCAGGTATTCACACAAACTGCTGGGCCCTTAAAGTTGAGGTATCATTTTTTATTGTGAAAATCTTGATTAAATCAAACTTCGTATCTCCATTTTTTCTTTGATATCCCTGTCTTAAACTGACCGAACTAAATGCTTTTTTTTTAGAATATACTATATAAGAATACATCACGATGAATTTGACTCAATTTTTAGAACATTTTACCTGTAAATGGCTAAATTATCCTCCAGCAATGCTAAAAACGTTCACAAAAAACTCCGTATTTTTGCTCAATGTATGTATTACATGCTAGATTTAGATTGAATTTGATCCTAGCCTAACCGTAAAGAATATTTTAGGATGACATTTCCAAAAAACTTAAGAATATCCATCATGAAACGAAAAAACATCATTGTTATAAAAAGAGCGTGTATAACTTTTCTTACCAGAAAATTTTTTTTCTACAAAAATATCAGACTCGACGACTAAAATTCCCCGAGCTTTCTTTAAGCTCGTTTTCATCAAAAAAATATCAAATTTACATCTACTAAACTAACATTTTCAAATTTCTGATGGAATGCTGCAAAATAGCACCATCTTGTTTAGAAATGAGAATTGGGGAAAGGATGAAAAACAATAAAGTAACGCGACAAGATGGTTTTTGATTTTTCTTTCATTTCCTAACCCCCTGCTATCTCTTGAATTAGAAGTTAAGAAGAGCGCTTGTGAATCCCCTATTGATTGAAGAAAAGTCTTCATTTTCAACAAATTTCTTTTGATGACCTCATTATTTCAGCTTTCCCTTTTCTTCAAATTTTCCCTTATAATCAGAAATTTATTTTGGCGCCAAAAATGATTTTTACTAATGATTTGATTAGTACATTTTACATTTCTGTCTCCGAATGATCCAGAATTGTGGCTGCAAATATGGTAAGGTATTATAACCCCGGGGGGTACTACCCTTGTCAGCCAACGGGGGTGCTCCGCTGAGGTTCGAAAAATTGACCCTACGTGGGACTCGAAATTTGCGAAAAAAGTGACCCTGAATGAGACTGAAATTCCAAAATTTTCTCAAATTTTCTACTTTTCCCCCAAATTTTCCAAAAATAGGCACCCTACGAGGAACTGATTTTTCTATTTATGGTGTTTTTGCGACCCTACCTGGGACTCGTGGAGGGTAAAAAAGGTTCCCTGACCAGCGGAGCATCCCCGTAACCCATCTTGCCCTAGTACCCCGTACCCCCCCCCCCGGGATTATAACAATAATACAGCTCCTCCAAAATATTCAAAAACAACTATCTTTGATATTCACATATTGGCTGAGTCTTGAGAAGCCTTAATATTACACCCCCTTCTCACAGACCTGGTGATATTTTTTCAGCCAGTGGAGGTAGAAATAACGGACTGAAACGCAATGAGGATTGATATTATATATATTATATATATATTTTATGCCTGGAGATTTAAATTCTTTTGTTCTCAAGTCAAAAAATTCAGTGGGGATGGGAAAATATCACAATATTTTGCAGTGAGGATTAGTTTGTTTGATTATTTTCAGTGGGGGGGGGGACACAAGTTGGGGGGTGGGGGTTGGTAATGTTCCACCGGGGACGATATTTTGGCCAACTTTTCCAGCTGGGAAAGGTTCCCAGTGTTTTTGTGAGAAGGGGTGTTATTATAACCAACGTTCTGATAATGTTTCAAGTGATTTAAAGGAAATTAAATTTTAGGCAGCTTATCTCAACGAGGACAATCTTTATGATGATTTTATCAGTGGTTATTTTCCATCGGGTCTGAATGATACAGAGTTGTTATTATAAAAAAGCCCTCTGAGCATTCATACCAACCTTTTTCTTTTTTGTATCATTACTTCTAAAATCTGCTGCGTGTTTCAAAGTTCTCTCCATTTTTTTGTATTTGCAAGTTCAAAAAATTCAAATGTTACATCCATTTTCTAACGCAACGGAGTTATTGACGATGAAAATGTTCATTTGGAGACTGTTCATCTAACGTTTCCAGATCATCTAAAAAGAACGACAAATAACTATTAAAAAGCGACAAAAAGAACGACAAATTTTTAAAGAACGACAAATTTCATATTTCGCCATCCACAACCCCGACCAAAAGTGACTGTTCCACCCCTAGAGATTCATTCCTCTTTGATTGTCACGGGAATTAACTGCTTGTGGTTGAAAAGAACGGCAAATTACGCATGCGTATTAGTGTCTATTTGGGTGAGCTGGAAACATTACATGAACTAACTCTTTGCTTTCAATGCATTACATTTAATCCTGTTTAAAGAGCCCTGATTAATCTCATTAAATTGGTAATGAATTTTTATTACTTTGTATTAATTTGCGCTTCCTTTTAAGAATTTTAAGTAATGTTTTTGTTTTTAATATAAAATGGTCAGTGGCTGCGTTTAGACCAACTGGCATTTGTAATTTGGCATTTGCTCATGAGGGATTCGATTTTAATAGCTTTTCCATTGTATTGTATTTTCTGTCATGGCATTTAAGGAATCGTCTTTTTAGAGTCATTGCTGAAAAGGTGATTCCCTCAAGTTCAACTTTGGACAGATCAAACAAGTGGGGGGCGTACGAGGCTTTGAATTACCGCCATCCCGGCTATTTTTTTGAAAATCACCGTTATCCCGTCCAAAATTTTCAAAAATACCGGTCCCGCTGTTTTTCCCATAAAATTCTAAGGACTAGAAGTCAAAAATTCGGCAGAATGGAATATGATGTGTATGAGGTAGATCACTATTTTCGTATTTTGTTTCGATTGTACAATTTCATCATAATTAAACAATTTTAGAATTCTTTAGCCTGTCCCAAAGTTTCTAGACTCGTTTTGAGGCTAAAACTCGTGACCACGCCCCTTAATATCAAAGTTTTGAAAAAATGAAAAAAAACACCCTCAGATATTCACCCATAGAACAAGTGTGCAAAATTTCAGTCGAATCTGACAATCTTTAAAGTCTCCAGCCTGCACCAAAGTTTTTAGCATCGTTTTGAGGCTAAAATTTTTTGACCACGTCCCAAGAAGTCAACATTTTGAAAAAATGAAAAAAAACGCTAGATCCGCGGCCTTTGATCAAAAAGTGAGGCTCATCCTTGTTTGCTTGGGTGAGTTAAAGGCCGAGGTAAACGATTCCAACATTCCATCCAACATGCCATTTCTCTCTGTTGGACGGAATGTTGGAATCGTTTACTCAAATGCAAAAATCGGAAAGGAAGAAAAAGTTATGTTGGAAGAAGAAAAAAAGTGTTGGATGGGAGTTTGATCGCCATCAAACATTTTGTCCAACAATTACTTCTTCTTTTCGTGTTGGATCATGTTGGATTCGTTTACTCAGCTCACATCCAACATTTGAAAGGGAATGACGTCATTAGAAATAGAATCGAATGTTTTTTTGTCAAAAATTCGAAAAATCTCGTAAAAAATTTATAAAGATGGAAGAGAAGCTACTAGCTCGAATGTTTTTTTTTTCGGAAAATAAACCAAGGGGGAGGGGCACTGAATTAAGCGATCTATCGTAGAGGTGTGACCCTTTAAAGGTACGTTTTTCAGGCTTCCCAAAATGTACTGTAAGTGTGTAAAAAATGAGAACATGTTAGAAAATTTGAACATTTTTTGCCTTGAAATAGATAAATAAATTTCAGGAAATTGCACCATAAGAGGCGATATTTCGCCATTTCTAATCTGAAAAGAATGAATTAAAAAAAGAATGAATGAACACCCATGTTGGATGAAAATGATGTTGGACATTGCGACAAAACGATTTTAAGGAGATCCAACACCTTTCCAAAATTTATCCAACATTTGTCCAACATTTCAATTTCCATGTTGGATGAAATGTTGGAATCGTTTACCTCGGCCTTAAGGCAAGTCCTCAACATATTTTGCGTGACGCACACCGCTTCCCAACATTTTTAAGAAGTCATGTATAGCTTTAAAGAAGCGTATTAATGAGGGGATTTCGAAAAGTGCTGGGCCATAAGCATAAATTCAAACTGACAGTTTGACGAGTTTTTTCAACGGATTTCATAACGTCAAAATCAGTTTTTGGCCGATATTTTAGCACTTTTCGAAATCCCCTCATTAATACGCTTCTTTAAAGCTATACATGACTTCGTAAAAATGATGGGAATCGGTGCGCGTCACGCAAAATATGTTTAGTCCTTGCCTTAACTCACCCGAGGGGGCTTTGGTAGAGGATTTCCTACCAAAGTCACGTGACTAAAATCATGCAATTTCACTGGTTTGAGAGTTGCGAAATAGCGTTTGCCGCCTACTTTTCTTGATCTCGCACTCCGAGAACCCGAGAACAATGAAAATGCTAGATCCAATCCATCACCTCGAAATGCAAAAAGTCACAAAATCGTGGCTTGTTTTTGCTGCAAATCTACAAAAAAAACACCCCAGGGATTCACCCAAGGAACAAGAACAAGCATAAACAGTTTCAGCCGAATTCGACCATTTTTGAAGACTCCAGCCTGCCCCAAAGTTTCGAAATTCGAATCTTTGTCTGGTTTCTCCGCGCCCATCGATAATCGAAATAAACAATAAACTTTCATATTTGCATTAATGTTTCAAATAAGGTTTTTAATGAAATGATGTAAGATCCTTATTTTTTTTTTGGGTGTTTTTCACGTTTTTTTACCTTTTTGCTGACTCCTAAGACAAGTTTTTTTATAGCCCTAAAATTTTATGTACCGTCTACGAATGAGTTTTACCGAAATACCGTTGTTTTTTATAAGAATTACCTCATCCCGGACGAAAAATCAGGTGTTTTACCGTCACCGTGGCTCTTGCAAAATACCGTTTCCCGAACACTTTTTATCGTTTTTACCGCTTCCCGGCCCTAAATTAGGCCTTATCCCGAGTACCGCCAGATCGTACGCCCCCCACAAACAATGAAAAGCATGGAATTTCTCAAAAACTGCAATCATTAAGACTGAAACTTTTTGCCGTAGGGCTAGGCTACACGTTTTTTTTTTATTAGAACACCTAAAATCTGGCTGAGCCTGGATGTGCTTATTTTTTTAGCAATTTTCAGCCTGAAATGTTCTTAGATGCGTTCTTGAATTTTCAGACTACTCTAAATCGACAATATCATGCAAAATAAAGAGAACTTAAAATTGGTAAAATTTGGACAATATTTGACTCTCGATTTAGAAAATCCATTCCTAAGTTTGTTTAAAACTGCTTGAAAAAAGGAAAAAATTGTAGTTTCTTGTCATTTTTTTCCAAACTGAGGCTGGGCATGTTCTTACGATGTTCTTAATTTTTCGACGAATTTCAGCCTCAATGTTCTTATAAACTGGGTTCTAATAAAAGAAAAAACGTGTATGGCAAATCTTGCAAATTTTACAATCTATAGAAAGAACTGAATAAAAAACGTGCAAATACTTTAAAAAATCAAAAATGTCATTTTTTCTCTTTGTTTTGGTTCCTTTGTTTGATTTGAAATGCCAGAAAAGGGGATTCCTTTGCTCAAAAGGGCATTTCAAATGCCAACGAAATGCCAACACGCTGGCATCATTAGGCCCCGGGGGGGGGGCAGCTGGGCAAAATGACCAACGGGTATGTGCGGGCCCTAAGGGTACCTTTTCCAAGATGTTTAAAATGCACTGTAAGGGTCGGAAAAACTAAAGATGCAATGTAAGGGTAGAAATTTCAGAAAATTCTTGAAAAATCGAGATATTTTGCCCAAAAATGCTAGAATTTTGACCATTTTTTGCACGAAAAGTATTGAAAATTTGGGGGAAGATGCACTCTAAGGGTATGATTTTCATCGAATTTTGCTGCACTGTAAGGGTGCAATTTTAAAAGCCAATTTTCGGCCCGCACATACCGTCAGTCCGCAAAGCCAGTGCCCCCCCCGGGCATTAGGCATTTGACAAACCGAACAATTGCGCGGAACAATAGAATTCAAAAGAATACTGCAAGCAATTACAAATGCCAGGCTGGTCTAAACGCAGCCAGTTTTGTCAAATTAAAGTGCCTCGTTCATACTTCTGTTTTGAGATGCTTGAATAACCTCTAGAGGACCTCTGCACAAATACATAAAAATCTTTCCTATTCTTTCTATTAACAAAAGTTAATACACCCCTGTTTCACAAACCAGGTGAGACCCCAGTCACACTACATAGTTTGCCTTAAGTTTTGTCCTCAGAGGACAAAAACACCTTACAAATTCAGCCCCACTGGAACAATTTTTTATCCCCACTGTGGGAAGAAATTCCACCGGGGCTGTGAGACAGTAGATATAAATAATTTTGCGAATCAAATTAAATTTTTATACCAGGGTATCCGCCGGGGAGGATCTGAATGGGTCACTGGTACAGGGGTATATAAATTAGTATCTTCATTTTATCCCCACTGATTAAATAATTCTCACCAGGCAATGAGACAGGGGTGTTACAGTAGAACAGATTTAGTTGAGAGAAGGGTTTTCTGAATTAATTTCACCAATGAGGAAAAGCTTGATGTAATGAGAAAATGATGGAATTTGCATATAAAAGGGATAGTACTCTCTGTATGTGTATCAGCAGCAAAGACGTCAGACAAAGTCAATCACGCAATTCCAGATATATGAGCAGGGGACTCAATATCGCTGACAGAAGGGATTTTGTTCCTTTTTGACGTAATCGTAAGACCGTAAGAATTAAGACAATAGAGCAAGTACGTCGGACATGTGAAGAAGTGCAACGCTCGTTAAGACAATGAAATACAATTACAGATCTCTTCCTCTGATAAGTTCGACAGGGTTTAAAACCACCTATGAAGACTTCCTTTCACTCCTCATGATAGATTTTGAACCCCCTATCCATCCGCTTCTGCAAGTTGACAGCAGCGGGGAAAGTACAATTCTCTCACAAAAGGAAACCTCAGTGACATCAACCTATTGTGTAACATAAACTAACGTTCAACCGTTAACATGTCAACAAAAGTTAACATATGCAATTCATCGTTGATATAAGCTAACCACTTTCTAACTGTCGCAGTAAATGACATATTTAACATACGTTTGCATTTATTCCAATTTCTTGGAAATGACTCACTCCGAAGAAGTGCAAACTGTGTTGAAAACACATGCTCCAATTTCCTTATATGGCAACAATAATACTCCATACCATTTGCTCAAATTCAGCCTGCTCATTTTTTTGTACTGAATATATAACATTCCAAAGTCAGCAGTTTTGATTCAATCAAAGCCATGGTGATGAATGTATAATTTGTGAGAAAACATGATTTTTACAGACAGAAAAAATTTAGTCGTAGAGATTTTGCTATAAAATATTGATATGTGAGATTTCTGAATGTTAAGAATTTTGTGCTAATGACGTCAATGATAAAATAAAAACTCAAAAGAATATAATTCAATCTCTCAATTGGTGACTTTTCGCTTTCTGTTTTTATTTAGATAAGCTAATAGCTTTTAAGCCTTAAAAATGAAGAGAATTTGCTGACAGGAGCTGTTTCTATTGATTTGATTTTTATATATTGACAAAATATTGAATAAAGTGGCGTAATGCTGAACTAGAGTTGCAGAATGCATATAAAGCAGACGAAATTCAGGAGCTGACAAACCAACCGAAGCTCATCAAAAGAAATCATTAGCAGCAAACTGAGAAACGAGATAATTATTTTTCTAACCATCAAAGAATTATTTGGGTAAGTACATTATTATTCTGTTAATGAGGAAACCTAATGGACTCCTTTGCAGAACTAGAAAATTTACAGGGTGAGTTTGTTTTGTCAGCCTAATGATGAATAATACGCCCCCTTCTCATAGACCCACTGGAAAAATTGCCCAAAATATCGTCCCCGGTGGAAAATTATCCTCCAAGTTTTGTCCCCACTGAAAATAATCAAATAAACTAACCCTCATTGCAAAATATTGTGCTATTTTTCCCATCCCCACTAAATTTTCTGACTTAAAAACAAAAGAATTGAAATCCCCAGCCATAAAAAATATCAATCCCCATCGAGTTTCAGTTCGTTATTTTTACCCCAACTGGTTGGCTGAAAAATCCTAACGAGTCTGTGAGAAGCGGGTGTAATAAAATGCGCTCCTGCTATAAAGCAGATTTAGGTAGCCGAAAAAACTTGCAGTATCTACAAACCTTTCGTTTCAATTTAGTACGCCAGAATCCCAACACCTAAATTGAACATCCGTGTGTATGGTATGTTTATGTAAAATGTCATCTCAGCATCTCATCAAAGCTTACAACTATAATTGACTAGAGCGATAAATAGACAACAACACCCAATTAACTCTATACCCAGCTTTATTAAAACGATATGTGTCAATTCTTTATAAGCAATTTATTCTATAAGAAAAAGATTTTGGTATTATCAAACTTAGGTTTAGTAAAGCCCCTATGTACTTACTTTTTAAAAGAAGTAAATCATTTTTCTAAAAAAATGATGCAAAATTTAAGAATTTTCTAATAACCAAAAGAGCTCTTTGATTTTTAGCCCCCTGCTGCATATTTCAATTTATTAATTAGTTTCAATTAATTTTTTCTCTCATTTAAGACACCTGCTGGTCAAATACTACAACAACAAAATGATCGAGAAAAACGAGGAAAAAGATCGAAAGATTATCGATAAAACATTCTCGCATCTAATCGATGAAGAGGGGAATAATCACAAAACTTCTCGAGTCATGAAACTAGCTATCCCTGGGCTGGACACAGTTAAAGAAATCACTAACATTTTATCCAAAGAAGAATGCCAAGCTGTTATTGAGGGTACTTCAACATGTAAAGAGGGTTTTAGCCGACCGTCAGCCTTTTCACCAAAAGATCGCGATTGTCATCGAATTCATACAGTTGATAAGACGATGAGTGAAATCATGATGCCCCGATTACGACCCTATCTTCCCGAGATCGTTAAAATCGACGGAGTCCGATGGCAATTAAGCCGTTTCACACATCATTGGAGGTACGTTCGTTATTATCCCGGTGGGCACTTCAGTCCACATTACGACGGTGTCAAAATGAGCTCGGAGCCAGTACCCTGTTTATCAGTCTTCACGTTACAAATCTACCTGAACGGTATTGAAGATTTCACAGGAGGTGCAACACGCTTTTATCCTGACTTTGAGCCAGATAGAAAACCTTCTCAAGAAATCCCATATGGTCACGTGAGCAAGCTGTTTGATGATAAACTTTCTATGATCTCATTTGATAAGGAAAAGTGTAGAAGACATGATGTCTTACCTGAAGAAGGTAAAGCACTTTTGTTCAATCACGCATTGAATACGTTACATGATGGTGGCCCTGTTCTTACGGGAACAAAATATATCATGCGAGGAGATATCTTGTATACAGCTTTACCTGAGGATATACACCTGCTCCCAACCATCACATCAAGCGTTGAAGATTCTGAATTGAGCAGTCGTCATTGGTGTCCGTTTGCTGCAGCTAAACATGGAACGCGAAATCATATTGGTGAAGTGTGGTATTGCGTGTGTGCGGAAGATCAGCATGGCGCAGATGTAGAGAAAAAGGAACGATGTTGGACTGAAGGTTTTGGTGAAGAAACGAAACATGAGAAACCAAGAAGAGCTGTTCAAGAAAATGTCAAGCAGCCAAAGGCTTTGGTGTTGATCAGTGGTAAACGAGCGTCTGGCAAAGATTATATTGCCAACAAGATCAATGTTGCATTACAACAAGCTAATCTCAATGTTCATAGAGCAGCTCTGGGAAACATTAACAAAGAGCTGTATGCTGAGTCTGTTGGTATCGATGTTAATCGATTGTTGACTGATAGAGCGTTCAAGGAACGCCATCGGATAGCTATGATTCAGCATCACGCTAACAAGAATGAGGAGGACCCAGAGTGGTGCGTCAAAGAGGTTATGTCTAAAGCAGAAACCTCAGATATCCTATTGCTAAGCGATCTAAGAACTTTAGAAAACTTAGCCTGGTTTCAAAAACAAGGAATTCCAACAGCGCTTATAAGGATTAATGCGAGTGATGAGGCTAGACGAAAACGCGGTTGGGAGGCTTGTGATGTTAAAGATAATTTGAAGACAGAGGTGGATCTAGATGAGTTCACAGGTTGGACTGCTTTTTGGGATAACAGTGATGGTACGGATGCTGGTCATCAAGTCTTGAACGAATGGATTGAGCATACAGTTGTACCACGGGTCCTTAGTGCTACAGTTGACTCTCTCTAATTCGATCCTTAAGGGACCAGGGATTTTCTTCGAATTAGAGAATTGTTCGAATCACAGAGAGTATTCTATACTACTTTAAAGAGGGGGCAATATTATAGTTCGAATTACAGGAAGATTCAAATAGTAGAGGTTCGAATTAGAGAGTTGGCTGTATATGAAAACTATTTGATGATGTGGAGCATTGTAAAGTGAAGAAAAGCTTAATGATTGGTTAATAAAATACTGTTCTATTGGTAACGAAAAACTGGGAATGAAATTATTGAAACAAAGAATTTCTCTAAAATTTTGTAATTATCTTTTAACATTGTTTTGTATTTTTGATATTTTACAGTACTATGGTTTTTAATGATAAAATTTTAGCGCACACTATATTTTAGTTAAGTACACACATTATTACTAGTGATTATATCAACCGCATTATTTAAAGACACCGATCACTGTAAGAGTAAATGGGCCATTCCATTTTATATCCATTCAAGGGGGGGGGGCAAAAACTTCCAAGGGGTAAAAGGAGAAGAATTTCCAGGGGGTGTAAAGGAGTAGTTTTTAATTTATCCAGGAGGTAAAAAGTCATTCTAAAATTTCCAGCGGGTAAAAGACCGATTTTAGTTCGTTCACTATCACTTTTAAAGGTATAAAAATAATTTTTCCAAGGGTTCTTTTGTAAATTTTGCCAATTTCCAGGGGACAATTCTACTAATCTTTTTTTGCCTTGAAAAGGTTCGTCTACCCCCCTGTATGGAAATTTAATGGAACAGCCCAATGTGAATATCAAAGTTGATTATTGTTCATACCATTATAAACAAGCCCAATGTTTTTAATTAGTCCAGCTAACACGCCCCAGCACACAATGTTATTTAAGTCTTCATTTCACTTTATACCAATGTTAGGGATGTCATTTGGACGTTGTTTAGACGTTTTCTGTTAGCCAGGATACTTGCATAGTCTCAACTATGTTACGTACATGGCACACGCGTTGCTTTGAATTTTTCTGCCAGTCCAATCTCAGCTTGCCAATGATGAAAATTAAAATGGCGATGGTTGTTCAGTTTGAGCTTGATCCAAATTCTTTCAATCTTTTCTTGATTTGATCAATAATGTTAGCATCCAAAATGACGTGTCCCAATAAAAAATATACCCCCTTAAAAAGTGAAGTCAAAGTTTAAGATTTTAAAGTAATTAACACTCAATACCTGTCGCACAAGGGTATTGAATAGAAATACAGCTTAGTCTCCATAACTCGAACACGCACGGAGAACAGAAATTTGTTTGACTTAAGTGTAAATTTCGAGTTTTTGAGTAAGGTTTTAAAGGCATTGTTAACTGGAGTTCATGAAATTTGTTCGAGTTAACCCTATTTATACTAAGCTTTTAGGGGCGGTTCAAAAGTAGGGGGCTTTTCCTGTACGGCCCCTCGACTTTTGTTCTAGTTAGTCTTTTTGATAACGTTACTATTATTGGTTTCAACATGCTAGCAAGAAAGAGAGCACGTTTTGCGTGAATAAACTTAAATACAACTCACCGTTAGGCCGTTCATAATAACGAAAGCGTATGCAATCACCGTGCTGTACGTTACAAATGGACCAAGGATAAATGTGATTCCAAGCAATGAAACCAACACCAAAAACGCTTTTGTGCTTAAGCTGAATGAATAATTATTTGATATTATTATTTATAAGCTGCGACTACAGTGGGAGACAACCCGAAGGCTCCTCTTTTGATAGCTATTTACACGAAGGTACGGGAGGGCACAACTCTTTCTCCCTAGATTGCTCCACTTATCCTTAACCCTTCTCTTAATTGCTGATCATTATGCGGGGAGGCATCAAGTATGATCTTTGGACTAAATACGAAGTTGTTGTTATGAACCGGCCGAGAGTTTCAACCCACGACCGTACCGTAGCCGGGATCCGCACTACTGTCGCCTTATTATTAATCGTGGGCAATTTCACGCGTTCGAAAGGAATCCAAGGTAAGGACCTCCACGGACCATCCATGCTCTAATAGTGAGTTTCTGTTGCCCAAAATATTTGAGGATTTTGCGTTTAACTAATAAAAGAGCCTTTATGGGTCGCAATCAGTTCTATACAGTATGATGACAAAGCTCTTATTGAGAAATTCTAATTTTATCACAGATACCACGGATACCACGGATACTTTATCTAGCTGTGGGTCTTTAAGTGACTTAATCTATTAAGTATTATTGTCGGTTAATAGCAAGTTGATAATGTGCTTTTTCCTCTTTGGGAAAAACGAACTCACTACAAATAAAAACAGAAACACGTACATTTCCGCTTTGGACAAGAAAATGGACATGAAAGCCCGTCCATGTCCATTGCTTCAACAGGAAAAGCACAAGAACACATACATTTCTGCTTTGGAAAAGAAAATGGACATGAAAGCCCGTCAAATTCGATTTTGACGACACGAAAACCCGACGATTTAAGGTCTGCTTATATTGCGAGCTAATCAAAACTTGCATACGTTTTTCAACGAATAGAAAAACAGATGCATGCATATACAATGGCCAATAAAGTGTAGATAAACCATAGCAAATCTTACTGTTTTGTCTTGCAATCTTGAGATGAGTCTGCTTGCAACGAATTTCTTTGGACGCCCTGTTGGCGCATCTTGATCAGGATCAAGATGAAAAATATGGTGTTCACCTACAGTAATTTGAAAAGAGATTGATAGATATCTAATATCTGAGCAGACTCTGATACTACGCACATAATACGTATCCACTCTAAAAGACATGGCTCGGTAAGAGAATCTGCCCAGGTTGACTTTTGATTGTTTTTGCTGAACAACCAGGTCAGATCATCACATTCGCTATATCCCTTTAGAGTAGAGCGTGGTATGCGCAGAATGGATTATCTTTTATTATTAATTATTGAATATCTTAAATTTAACAACTGGAATGAAAATTACCAGAAATCTTACTGTGCCCTGCTGAAACGATATGGTACTATATTTTGTTCCAATAAAGAATTTGACACCTCTAAACTGTTTTTACACTCTTCGAATAGTTAATTTTAGCTACCATATAACAATGGATCTATCTATGATTAGAGTAAAAGGTATTACCAGAATAAAGAAGGTCACAGGTCCTCTCAGAATCCACAAATAATCTCCTTCAAATACTGTACATCTATATGATAAGAAAAATAAGATAGAATCAATACCTGAAACATATCTGAAAATATTTACGGCAAAAACATTGAAGTTCAGTAAAAGTGAGAAACAAGCTTCCAGACGACGAACCTTTGCCGACAAATACACGCTTTTTAATAAGAGTACACTTTATAAGAATGTTCATGATGAAAATGGCCAAAAAAATTAAGAATAATGCTAAGAATATTACCATCATGAAATTTTGCTACTCAAGCTAAGAATTTCATCTTTTAGAGCATTTTTAATCATAAATTAAAAATTACCCCCAAGTAAGGCTCACTCCTTTCACAAAAATGCCATTTTATGCTTGAGACGTATGTACTAAATGTTAAATCTAGTCTGAATTAGGATCCTAATTAAGAATGCTGTAAGAATATTTTAGGATGATTTTCCCAAAAAAGTTAAGAATATCCATGATGAAATATTTACACCATTCTTATAAAAAAAACGTGTAACTACCAAATTGGTGCTTGAGATTACTTTAAATATATTTTCGTTTTAAAATTGGATGCTTGGAAGGTTAAATTCAGATCTATATGCTATCTTGTTTTACCATGTTTCCAGCCTCAAACTCAACATTATACAGACAGTAAATTCCAGCGATGAAAAGTTCGTCGAAGAAAAAGTAACAAGGTGTTCTGACGCTAAGTTCATATCGTATTCAGAGCCACTTTACACTATTTCAGAGTTAACTGATGCGCGTGATACAATCGTTAGAGCCTTTCGTGAGTGATATCAGAATTATATAAAAGTGAACTGAAAAGGATTGGGTTCGGGTTTGCCGATAAGCTAAATTAATAATTTCTTTGATTAAATTAGACTGTCATGTTACTACTACTTACTCGATTGCATTTTTGAATTGGTCGTGAAAGATACCAACCATTATTCCAGTTATAACAAACGGGATTCCTAAAATATAAGAATGGAGCATGCTATTAAAGCTTTTTCTTTCTAGTTACCGTGAATGTGACGATAAATCCCAAATTTATTTCAATGTGTACTCAGTGAGAACAAATTTGCTGAAAAAGAGATATCTCAAAACATAACATATTGAATTGAAAATGGCATGAATGAGATGTACCAATCATAGGCCATGATAAACGACGCCAGTACGCCTGTCTATGACTTACCGTATCCGATGCATAGATACCACTGCATGAAATATATGTCTTTCCAGTTTCTTGTCCTTGAAAACTTAATGTTTTCGAACGTACGATTGCGGAAATATCGATTTTTCCTTACAGTTTTAAGAAAAGATTCTTTTTCTTTAAGTTCTTGAAAAAAGATAATCTTTAAATATTTCTTGCTTCGAAAAGGTGGATAATTTCTTTTGTCGTTTTTCATTAAAAAGAAATTCTTTCATGTTTCCAGATTGACTATCTTTTCTTCGTTTGTATTTCAAGAAAATATAAAGTTTTCGTCTTGAAATTTAAACGAAAATATTTTTCATGAAGATATCAAATTTTCATGCCAAATTTATCGAAAATACAATCATCAAATACAATAAAAAAAGGACCTCCCAGTAGGTCCAAAAAGGTAATAATTTCGTTTTTTAAGAACATTATAATCTCTACGTCGGGATAAAAGTAAGGAGCAGATTTTCTTGCAGCTAATTTGGCAAAAGTAAAATAAATATTTCAATTTTATGGGAGCAAGATGAGAATGTGTTTTTTAGGATTGATCTCTTGATTGACAAGATTATTTTTTAATTAAAAAATATTATATTGTCCAATGACCCCTGTGCCTGTTAGCGTGATGATAGGAAAAAGAAGAGGTGTCCTCTGTTGACCAAACTAGGTGCCACTTTTCTTTTTCGCACCTTAGAATTAGAAGTTTTAAGGCGAAAGGAGAAAGAAATGTCCTACATCTTTTACTTTGTTTCGTCTCCGCTTAGAAATTGCACTGTATAAACTTTCATCCCCATAGTGGGAGAAGCTCCACCGGGGCTGTAACACTGCTGCAGGGGTGTAATTAGCTCTCTTTGTACTCTATGATTTACAGATTTTTCAAATTCTAGATTTTTCTTTTAAATCTTTAATTTTGACAATTAAGTCAGATCAACAACTGTTGAAAGTGCAAACCACACTTCGCGCAACCTCAGCATTATTTGCATCATTTGTAGGCCAATTTTGTAAAATTTGTATCACTACTTTTAAAGAAACTCAATACATCCCTGTCTCACAGCCCCTGTGGAACTTTTTCCCACATGGAACCACAACCCACTGGAAAATTTAGCAAAAACTTCATCCTCTGATGAAAAATACCCTATCATTTCACCCCCACTGGGAAATTGACTTTGAATTCATCCCCATATAAAAATTATATTTAAGAAATTGCGTTCAAAACCATCCCACTATATTTTTGAACTCAAAAAGTATCTAAATTCTATCCCCATTTGGATTTTGAAAGAATTGTTTATCCAGTTGCGGGTCTTGACACAGGGGTGTCTCAATGGAGTTGAGTAAATAGTTGTGTATGAAGATTCCCTCTTCAATTACTTATTGATTTTAATGCATTGTATGCAAAATTGTTTTTTTGATTTTATACGCATTAACATAAAATTATTAACTCATTAATTCATTATTAATATAAAAGTTTTAGGTGAGGCTATAGCCGAAAATTCGCCTGAATTTATTCTTGGAAATATTTAATCTCTAAAAAAATACCGGTAAAATCTATTCATCGATACGTTTACTCGTGTTGGTTTAAAATTTTAAAACATTTTCTATACATTTTATCCATCTACTAAAAAAGCTTTACAAATCCTCCCCTTCTTGGCTTTGAAGCATTGTGCTTTAGCATCTTTTCCAGATTTTCTACAACTAGACTAATTGGAGATGTTTAGAAACGATTTTTGTTTTAAGGGCTGGAAACTGGATATGCTCAAATTAATCTTCTTCAAATTCATTATACATGACTTAAAGCTTTCATTTCATTCCATTTTGAGATTATTTTTGAAATTTTGTGTTTTTGTAAAACTTGCAAAACTTTTCAAAATCTTTCAAAGATCTTTTATTTAAGTCTTAATCTCGATTTACTTCATTATAGTTGACAAATGTAATGCGAGGCAATTTTTACTCCTTATATATTTGAATCAAATGCAAGGGTGTTTTGTAGAAGGAAAGAAGAACAATTTATTTGAGGCATTCTTTCATAAAATGAAAATAGTATGATCCTTCGACAGCTACCTTTGTTTCGTTTGAGTTTTTTGAATGTATAGCGATTCACTGTTTTGGGCCTCGCAGGTTTGTGACGCTTTGCTTACGGCTAGTAGGTTGCATTTAAGCCTGTATTTTACACTATAGATAGCATAAAATTTTTGGATGTATTAGATATTTTGCAAATCAGCCAAAAATAATTTTTATGGTCAGTGAGTTTGACGAGTTTTACATACAGAACGAATCAGGAATGTATATAAAAAGAAACCACTTTGATTTTGATATTTCATGAATACACGTTTTTTTATAAGAACATGCAAAAATTTTGCCTTCGGAAATAAGCCTAAAAAGTGTGCTTAACATGTTCTTATCCCCCCCCCATTTTATGAGTATTTATGGCCATTTTCGTAAGAAATTTTTGAGTTCCCAAAGCCTTGAAATATTCTTAACTTGTTCTTAACATTTTGGCCATTTAAGCCTTATGTTCTTATATAGTTTGTTCTTATAAAAAAACGTGTAGTATTAAGTTTTTGCGTTAACTAATTCTCGTAAACTTGGGGTCAATGGTGTGTATGAAGAGCTCCTAATAACAGTTCAATTAATTAAACTTGTTAAAATTAAACTCGAATGCTTTAACTTGATGGAAGAAAGAACGATTCGTAGTTTCTCTTTTTTGGCGATATTTCAAAGGCTGAAAAATTTGTTCGGCGGTTTCATTAAAAAATTACAATGAACTGTTTGAACTGAACAACACCATTCCCTTTGGGACCCTGTGTTAACACATTTATAATTGTGGAGAAATTACGATATTTTCAATTGCAGTCCAATTAAGTCTCTTATAGAAAAATGTTGATAAAGAGATTTTAATTGGCAGAAATTAAAAGAGGGAAAGAAATTTGATTTGTCACGAAATCTTGTAATATGCTTTCACACGAACTTTACAGTGGAACAAGTAAAGACTTGGCGATGAATATGCGTCAATAATGCTAAAGAGGCCATGCAATGATCATGTAAGTACTCACTCGTTCAAGTTATTTTTGAAATAACCTGTCTAAAACGCGTAATTTCTTTCTTGCTATTATGTTTTTTTGTAATCTTCAAGTCATTTTGGATTTTTACTAGTTATTTTCAATTTAAAGTTCAATTCAATTTTCAATAAAAGTAAATGGACAATTAATCTGTTTGATAATCCTGTTTGAAAAGTAGAGTATAATTTCTATCATTTTCTCTCTACAGAAAGTCGAAAAACGTATCGCGAGCTTGGCGGTGGGAGCCGAAACATCAATTCTGTGCAATGTCAAAGACGTGTGGAGAAAACTTATCACAAAATGAACATCGTCTCATCAGAAGACCAAGAAATAAATGGTATTAAGAAAAAGAAGTAAAGGTGATTGTTCGACAACACAACCAAAGAAACATCTTCAATGCTTCAATGGACGAAGAATCGGAGAACCCTCGGGAAAAGAGGCACGATATACAACTGAAGGAGAAATTGTTGTACTTCTTTTATTAATTAGTTCATCATTTTTTATACCAATACAATTTCTTGAACCGTAACCTAAATCTTATTTCTTAAATTCGAAAAATGCTTTACAATGTCAAATTTTGTCAGAAATATCCCCCCAACCCTATAAGCTCCTTCTATACCACATCAATTATTGCCATTGTTTTAAAAATTGATTTATTATCTTACATTATCTTATTAATTTATGTCATTTTATGTAAATAAGGCATACTTTAGATTTTTAGCACAAGAATTATGAGTACATAGATATTAATATGATTTTTTTAATATTGACTTAATTTTAAAGAAGAAAATCATCCAAGAATATTTAATAATTCATATCTTATCGAATTTAATCTCGCGTCTAATTGTCCTACAGTAACCAGAAATTTAATTTCCATTAGAAGTTTTTTACCTTTTCAATGTTATGAAATGAGGCGGATCAAGTATTTTTTTAAGCTAGAATATATTCTTCCCAATAACGAAATGTTGGTTATTTCTGGTCTAGACATCTGCATCTTTTCGAAAATGCGTAAATAATAAATTGTTAATCTTTTCCTTTCATTAAAAGAATTTCGTTATTTTTTTTAAAAAAGGTTCGTCTTTTCTCAATTTTGAATTTAAAATTTCCATGGACAAGAAAACAAGTAAAAGTGAATCTTCACTGCGTGGAGAAAGTCTTATATTTTCACTTCGGAGAAAAGTAGTACTTTTCGTGGCTAAAAATGTAATCATTTTGTACATCGAAAAGTTAATTATGTCGATATTTAGAAAATTTAAGCTTTTCGAGAAATAGTGAAGATTCACTGTTACTTGTTTTCGCACAGAAGAAAATTCAATGATTTCAAAACAAGAAAATTGAGAGAAAAGTTAACTTTTCGTCATATATCTTGCGTTAGAGAAGACAACTTTTCATGCAGTGTACTGTTTGTGGTAATTTCCATTCCATTGGAATACAAAAACCATAATGATAACAATGTTGATTCCTTCAACCATCATCCAAGAGAATGAACAGAGGGTGAAAAAATACGACAAAACTGATACCGCCATACATCCGCCCTTTATTAAAAAAAACAAGAAAAGGTTTTGTTTATTATATTCATGACGTAATGTTTTATAAGACGGAAAGACCTCGGGTTTTGCCTGTAGTGGCGAATTCTTATCAATACATAGGTTACAAAAATTAAAATTTGAAGATAAATCACGCTTTTACTCGAAATTTTTACGTGGTTTTTACATGACATTTATTTCTGATTGGCTCAAATTTATTGACACTGATAAAGTTATTAACTGTATGTTTTAAAGCAAGTAACATGGGCATAAAATGTTTTGACTGCACTGATATAATTTTGCAACCCATGTATTTTTTCTAGTTTAAATTTGCCACTACTGGTAAAAACTTTTCCGTCGTAGAAAACATTTCGTTCTTTACCGCATTGGAGTGATCCTAGTAACTTCAGTGTAAAGATAAAATACAAGCTAATACACGTTTCAATGTCTTTTTTACACCCCAACCGTCTAATAGACCTAAAATATGATTTTTAAAGTCAAATTTCTTTATCTCGAACTTTCTCTATTTCGAACAAAATTTTTGGTCCCTTTGGAGCTCGAGATAGAGAGATTCCACTGCATATTTAATACAGCACTGGTTTTTTATTACCTGTGATTTTGACGGCAGATTACTGATAAACCAAAGTGGAATTTTGTAAATTAATCCATTGAGCAGAAAAGATAGCATCAGATTTTGATGATTAAACAATCTCATTGTTTGGTTTCTACAAAGGAAAGAGTAATCAATTTTTTCTAAATATTTCTTGTATCTTTCAAGAATATCTTAGCAGATACTTTACGAATTTTGCACCTAAAATCAGATTCAGGACAATTGCCCCCCCCCCCCCCGTGACAGTTGCCCAGACAATTACCCCCAGAACAATTACTCCCTTACCCCCTGGGACAATTACCCCTCCCCTAACAATTTACCTTCGAGATAATTATTGATCGTTACAGTTAGTCTTTTTTATGACTATTTCTCTTGTTATTCTTTAAAACTGCATTTAATAATGCTGTATGAAAGTGTGGGGGGGCAATTGTCATGGGGCAATTGTCCTGTCACCCTAAAATCAATATCTGACTAATCTAAACATGAAATCAGAATCAGAAAGGTAATCCTACACGTTCTTTAATAGGAACATTTCTGAAGCCTACAGATATTCTTAACTTTTTTAGTAAGCCTAAAAATGTTCTTAGTCAGTCCTTATTTTCACCATTGTTAGAGCATTTTTGTGCAAACTTCTATAAAAATAGAGTGTTTTAGAGACCACAAAAGGGGGATAGAAAATATTTTGATGCTCAAAAAGATCAGTGGTGATAGTTTTTGGGTGTATTTTTAATTTCGCATTAGCGAATTATTACGATAGGCTTTCTGCAGAGCGCTGGTAAAGTAGGTCAAAATTTTAGAAGGCAAAAGTACTCGAACGAACTCACTAAATTTAATTTTTGTTAACTAGTTTTGTATAACCACGCAAACTTTTCGAGCGTTTTTTTTTAATTATCTATAACTCTTGATAGACGGGGGTATATTTTGGTAATTAGTTCTTACAAAGTAAACAAGGGACGGTGCACAATATGATATAAGCATATTTATTTTCCTTATAAGCATCTACTTTATAGGAATCAAAATAATTAACTCTTGATAGACGGGGATATACTTTTCGGTAATTAGTTTTTACAAAGTAAACATTTATAAGCATCTATTTGATGAAGAATCGAATCAATAACTCTTGATAGAAATCAAATTTCGCTAAGTAATGCTTGTCCAGATCCTTTTCATGACTCGTCCTAAAACTTTTTCTATAATTTGTCTCATATTTTTTGTATCAGCTTTTCAGCCGGCACTTTAGCATACCTTTTGCAAAAGTCGTCTTGTTTCAATTTCCAATGGGGATAAAACCATAGGGCACCTTCCAATTGGAATGAAATTTAATTCTATTCTTGATGGGGATAAAAACATTTTATTTTCAGCTCAGAAAAACACTGGGGATGGTCGCACAGTGCAAATTTTTCCACGGGGATAAAATTGGTAGGGTAATATTCTCGTTTGCAAATTTTAGGGTATTGTTCCAACCGGTGAAATTTGAGCCAGCCGATGAGATAGGAGTCCTACCCACAGATATCTAATATAAAACACTAGATAGAGCTACTCTGTATTTCCCAAGCAAAGGTAGGTGAAGCAAAATAATCCGCCATCCTTGCTGAAAATAGGTCACCGTAGACCACAGTAGAAACCTTGGTTTTCACTGTGGAAGTTTTTTGACATTGCAATTACTTCAAAATTACAAGGATCACGCAAGCTAAATTGTGACGTCACTTAGTTCGAAATGGCGGATTATTTTGCCTCAGCTAGGGACGGAGTATCTCCGTAAAGTGTTTTCTATTCATGATATGCACCATTGCAATGTCTTCTGATATTACATCACGGACCAATAGCTGATTGGTTGCAATTGACATCAAATCAGCAATTACGTCACTTTCAACCAATCAGCTGTTGGGTCCGTGGAAGACAATGGTGCATATCATGAATATAATATCTGTGGTCCAACCAAGTAGAATACCTGACAAGTCTAAAAGCAATCAAACCGATGCCCAAGCTAACGATACTGATAGCTGATAACACTTCTTCCAGCGTATCCAAAGTGGTCAGTTTAATTGAAGATGCCATTTCAGTCGTCAATGGTGACTTCGGAAGAATTTGAAATAAAAAGTAATTACAGTAGAATCAGACTAATTATACAGTAATCTTCTAAATAACTCTTACCAAGATGCATAAAAGCATCATTGTTGCTGTATACCTTTTTAATCAAAAATGGGCTATTCTAGAAAATTATATTTATCCCCAATCCAAGAGTTAAGAAGGTCTTACATCTTCACCACAGGGAGAATAAAGATTCATAAAACCATAAAGGTACCTTTATTTTAGGAGCTTTTCCTTCGGTATCCATCCCCATCTGAAGTTTACCTCGTCTGAGGGAGAAATCTTCTTTCGCCATTTCAACCTCAACATAACAAAAGTAAAGTTGATTTAACTTGGTTTTTCATCTTAATTTTCGAATTTTTTGCAAAAGTTTTAAAGGATGATATTAACCCACTTTTTATGGTTTAGAAATGAGGCGCGCATCTTAAGCTGACAAAGTAAAATAAAGAATTTCTGCTAGAGTGGCGTTTAAAAATGCTGCGTAAGCAAATCCCTCTAAAGACATAACTTTTTAAAGTATTGCTCACTTCCCTCATTACAGACATCGGGCTTTCAATTTCATAGGGTTTTCACCAAAAGAGGTAAAATGAAGGGTGCAGAATTACATGACAGTAGAATACTTTCGATATTGCTTTTAGGGGGTCTCATAAAAACAACAATGTTTTTATAACACAGTGTGTCCCAAAAAAGCCAACAAATTTTTATACAAAGTGAAATCCTCATGATTTATGAAAAGTTTTATGACTTGTATACTTAATATTTTATCTCCAAAAGCTATTCAATCATCTTCGGAATTGAATATCTTTTGATTGAACAAAAACCTTTAATCTTATTTCAATTATTCTAAACCCAGTTTAGATAACAAGTTTTGAGGATTTTACTTTATACCGTACATCCTGTGCCCAAGTTCAGGAGTTGCCATAAAGCCATTATGGTAATAACCGGGAGGGCACATTGCTATGCATTGGATTTTACTTTATATAAAAATTTGTCCGCTTTTTAAGAGCAAACTTTATGTCTCAAATCTTCGCATTTTTTTTTCGCTAATCAAGAATCTCAAATTTTCGCGTGGATTAAAGTTTCCGAATCTGTCTTCTTTTCATATATATTTTTTTTGTTTTCCAAAGGGGTTTTAGTAGCTAAATTTCGAAATTTTGAATTTGCGAGGACTATAAATTTCGTGTAAAGGGTGAAAATATCCACTTAAGGTAACCTGTGTATTTAAAAACGCAAATATTCATACAAGGGGAAGTTAAGGCCGGTATCTACTTGCGCGCGCTTCGATTGCACTTTTTTGGCTTCAATCCTTTTTGCTTGGAAAAAAGATGAAAAATTTTATGAGGGAAGGAAAGAATTTTATGAATGGAAGGGCGCGCTCGAAAAAAAATTGAGCACATTTTAACTTTTTGCAACGGTTATGTCATATCGAGTCAGTGGAGTTGCTTCACTTTTCTTTTGACCATAATAGCGTGGGAGCTTTGCTTGAAAAATTGCGATCGAAGCGCGCGCAAGTGGAGACCGGCCTTTACGAACGGATGTATTTTCATAATCAGAAAAGCAGAAAAAGGAATGATGAAATTCTTACCGCTTTGTTAGTGAGGAGATCTTCCTTTCCAATTCCTTTTAAACCTCTCATCAAAGAAACGGTGTTTGCTTTATATCCGTGAGTGTTACTGGAATTTGAAATGGTATCATTATATTCTTGGGTATTCTGTCTGTCTGTCTGTCTGTCTGT